>NC_141918.1:2131212-2434242 GCF_057802395.1 Ceratotherium simum simum | reverse complement strand
AAATCTTTGAACAGGGTAAGTGAACAATTTACTTTAATAATCAGTCTATTTACTAAAATTCCAAGATCATTAACACAGTTCATATATTGTCTCCAAACTTGAGCACTCCAGTAAAGCCCCAATATTACCTCCATCCCGTAAAAATTTTTCCTGTCTACGTGACATAAAAATAAACGCAATAAGGTATAAAATCCCTCAATATTGTGCCTCTCCAACTGGAAACACATCTGTAACTTTACCCACACCTGAACACGCCCCAGCTCGTTTCAGAGCTGATCATTCCACCTGTGCTCTAGATACCAGCTGTCCCAGCCCTCCCTGACTGTGGGTGCTCCATGCTGTCTCTGAACCGGTTTTAGTCATTTTCTCACCACTATCTTCTCTGTATCAGCAAGACTAATAAAATAATGATTCCTAATGTAAAATGTTCCCTTTATATTAAGAGCTAAGATAGCAGTCAAAACGGAGAATTTTCTTTTCTTTTTTTTTTTTTTGGTGAGGAACATCAGCCCTGAGCTAACATCCATTGCCAATCCTCCTCTCTTTACAGAGGAAGATAGGCCCTGGGCTAATATCCGTGCCCATCTTCCTCTACTTTATATGGGATGCCACTACAGCTTGGCTTGACAAGCGGTGTGTCAGGGTACACCTGGGATCTGAACCTGCGAACCCCAGGCCACCGAAGCAGAGCGCACCCACTTAATCACTAAGCGACCTGGCCAGCCCAAAACGGAGAATTTTCTAATTGAACTACGAAGAAAATTTACCTAATTTAGGCTATTTAGACTAAAAGAAATAATAATTTCAGTCTTCAAGTATGTGAATGATATGGATTAAAAATGTGTTTACATAGGAGTATGTGTATATACACACATGCACCAATGATCAAATCGCCTAGATCTCCAGAAGGTAAAGTATAAGATAGAGCAGAGTTTAGGTCAGACATGAATTTTCATGATGAACAGGAGACAAAAAGAAGTTACAGAAACTTCATCTCGGGAGCTCTTTAAGATAAAGATAAAACAGGGAATGACCTATCTTGAGTAGTTTAAATATGGTCTGCCAGGAAACAAAAATCTAAATTCAATAAAATTAACTTCTACTTCCAAATTTTCTAACGAGCCACGAGTATCCCATTTTAATAATTTTCAATAATTCTTAAATCTCCACCATAGAATGTGATCTATTTTTTAACTCCTCCATGAGACACTGAACATTTTAATAATTAGTGTACAAAACTGAATTTTTAAAACATTTTGGTCACAAGTTTCCTCAGTATTTGACAGAAAGTTTTATTTAAACAGATTTAATATTAAAAAAAGAGAACCAACTGAATTGCACACTGGAATCACCTGGGGACCTCTGAAAAAGTACTCTCCTCTTGGTCTCATCCTCCAAGACCTGGAATTTGATGGGTCTAGGCTGTGGCCTAGGCATCAGGATTTTAAGAACAATCGCAGAATTTATTCTTTCACTTCTAATAGTAACAACTGGAAATTCAATCACTTTTCATGTTGATACAGTAATTATTTGGAAAGTCACCCCAAATTCTCATTTAGATTGCAGAGAGGAATAAGGGAAAGATTTCGTATTGTCTTATACAACTTGTGGGAGTTTTTAATGCTCAGGTTGAAACTTGGATTAGCTGATTTTCTTTCCCTTAAATTTTATTTACACAGAAATACATTTAGCATCTGGTGTCCAAATATAAATACTGCAGCTCTGACGAGGAACAAATATAGATAAATGTATCTTGAGTTAAAACATACATTAATTCATTTCTTTCAGTTTTGTCCATTAATCAATTTCTTGGAGATATAGACACACTTTAGCAAGGGCCAGTAAAAGGGTCCTTTGCTGAATCCTTTCACAAAGGAAATTTTTGTAAGGAAAAGACTGATAACTATATATGTGTCTTATAAGTTTACATTTTTATATATTTCTTGGGCACAGCCATCAACACTATCCTTGTTGACAACATTAAGATTCTTTAATTATATTGTTATCCACCAAGGTTCAGCTAAATTGTCAATTTGACATCAAAGAAAGTCAGGAAAGATAAATCAATTAAAAGACATCTAGCTTTCAATTACACAATAGTCATTGGAAAACATGTATAAAACTAAAGGTATAAAGGGGAGTAGTTTAGAAGTTCAAATACTAAATAAAGAACAACAGATACTTAACTCTAGACTAATAAACAATACAAGAAAATTATTTCTGGCCACGTTTTCAAATAGGTATCTCTTTACAGAACCTCTTTATGTACCTTTATGGCAACCTCTCCATGGTATCTCTTTAAATTAATAATTATTTTATGGTAATAATTTACTTCTAACCTTTGTTCATTCTCACTTAGAATCCCTTTGAAGGTAAAAAATAGATCATCTACCTCCAGGGCAAAAGTCTCTCTTGTAAAATGAAAAAAAATTCTTGTGTTTAAATTCAGATCGAAAATAGACCAGATTATTGGCACCTTGATATTCCGAAACTACAGGTAAAAAAGATATTTATGTATTCTGCAACAGATATGGCCTTAAAAATGCTGAGAGTAAAATGTTTGGGGAGGTAAAATATGATTTCTGTAGTGAATTCATTAAAAAATGCAATGAATTGCCATTAATTTAATTGTTTGAGTGGAATCTGTGAATCATGCGTTATTTAAGAAAAGAACTATATACTATTTATAACTATTATAGTTTCTAATTTACATCAGTTAAATAGTTTTATTATTTCACTAATTCTTTGTCTTTTCTACTCAGAAATGAAAAGCTTCAGTGTCTCATTTGAATACAGTCCTACAATACTCAAGAATGAACTGAAGAAGACGACTCAATAAAACCATTGCAGCCAAAACAAATGTCTAGAAAGACAGTCCAAATTGATACAGCTCCTGTGGGAAGGGGCATAAAAGCTTTTTACGTCTTATCTCAAATTACTCTGATGCTATTACTGATATATAGAAGGTAAATAAATAGCAAATCAGAGGAGACGACAGGTGAGCTCACAATCTAATCCAATATATGTATACATATATTCAAAAATATTTTTCCTCTGTTTTAATATACACTGAGCTTTCCAGATATACAATACCACATAAACTGAAAGAAGACTATCCTTTATCAGGAACTTTACCAAAAAGTGTTCATCATTCTGGAAAATATCATATTACAGAGCACTGCTGATCATGGTATTTGAGTTCCCAATTTCTATACGCTAGTTTAACTTAAGCAGCTGTGTTCACTACATACGGATATGAGTATCTGATTACTTTACTCTGTCTTATAGCACAGGAGTACCTAAGCCTTCACATACTGACATACATATACTAATATGTAATTCACATACTGAAATGCATATATATAATAATATAAGTAAATTGGTATACTTATAAACATTACATTAATTTTATTAATACAAATATTATATTTAATCACTGTAATAAATTACATAATTTAATAATTACTTGCTTTTATGTTAGGTCACTATATTAACTTTTAGTGTTATATACGCACACACGTACGTGTAGATTATACTGTCCATTAATTTCATTTCAGTATAGTAAATGGAGTGTTACAAAACAATTGTTTTGAAAAGAAGCACCAAGTCTGACATAAAACAGAATTACTGGTTTAAGAGTAAAAGAGGAGTGACAGCAGCATCACGGCGGAGTGAGCTGTTCCCTTTGTTCTCTGCTCTAAGTTACAACCAATCGGACATCCATGGACTAAAAAGGACTCCCAACACAGCACGACAGGATGCCTAAGAGACCCATGCATCTATACATCTGAAGGAGGGTGGACTGGACCCCCAGGAGGCAGTGAACTAGGGGAGCAGCCCCCACGGGCTCCCCCAGCAGTGGCAATCCGAGGCACAGATCCTCACACCAGAACATGTGCCTGTGAACAAAGGCTGCGGGGCAGAAATGGCTTAGGCTCTGCCCGTCCCCCAGCGGATCTGGTGTGCAGGCCTGTGAACAAAGGCTGCAGGGGCAGAAATGGCTTAGGCTCTGCCCGTCCCCCAGCGGATCTGGTGTGCAGGCCTGTGAACAAAAGCTGCGGGGGCAGAAATGGCTTAGGCTCTGCCCGTCCCCCAGCGGATCTGGTGTGCAGGCCTGTGAACAAAGGCTGCAGGGGCAGAAATGGCTTAGGCTCTGCCTGCCCCCCAGCAGATCTGGTGTGCAGGCCTGTGAACAAAGGCTGCTGGGGCAGAAATGGCAGGTGCAGCTTAGTTGCTGTCCCCCTGACACAGCACTGGTCGGTGGCACACACACTCCAAGAATTCAGGACACAAAGTGGAGCTGGTGATCCAGTCCCCCACTTCCCCCAGCAGTGGCCAGGTCTTTCCAACAGCGGGAACAATATACAAAACTTGGATTTTCCTGACTGGGGCAGAGGGCCCTGACCTGAGTTTTCAAAACGCACCAGCTAGTGTAAGAAACTAGAGGCTGCACGAGCAAGCAGCAACAATCTCTTCCTGCTTAGCCCTGTCTGCCCCCGCCCCCAGGAGTGGTGGGTGGAACCTGCAACCAGAGGCTTCAGGAACCACAGCAGAACTGGTAACCCAGCTCCCAGTGGTGGCACCCCCAACACTAGCTCTACCAGCAGCAGGGGATGCATACAAGTCCTCAGGTCCCTGGGCCCCCAGCAGTGACAGCGACATCCATGAACCCAGTGCCCCTGGCAGCAGTGCAGCCAACACCCCCAGACAACCCAGAAGAAGCAGTGCAGGTTGTGCATGGGGCAGCAGCATCCAAGCCCATGGAGAGCCAGTGGAGGAACACGAGACCCAGGTGACCCTGGAAGCAGCAGAAGCGCTCAAAGCCTGGTGACTCTGGTGGGGACACCTGAAAGTGCAGCAACATCACACGCAGCAAGGCACCAGCAACCCCAGAGGCACAAGCAGTACAAGCAGGGAATGACAATACCTCTGGAAGAGGCAGTGGAGGGTGGAAAGCGCAGACTCTCAAATACAACCAGAAGCAGCTCAGAACCGAAGTAATCAAAGGCTTAACCAAATAAGAAGGTGGTTACCACTACAAATGTGCCCTCAGAGAATCACTTCATCAAACACCATGAAGAACTACAGTAAGACAGCGGAACAAAAGAAGAATGAAAACTCTCCACAAACGAAAATTGAAATCACAGAAGATTACCATCTAACTGACAGAGAATTCAAAATAGCTGTCATGAAGAAATTCAGTGAGTTACAAGAAAACTCAAAAAGGCAGTTCACTGAGCTCAGGAATAAAGTTAATAAACAGAAGCACTACTTCATCAAAGAGAATGAAACCGTAAAAAAAAGAAAACAAAAAACCCAAACAGAAATACTGGAAATGAACACAATTAACATAAAACATAAAGTAGAAAGCATTAAAAATAGAGCAGACCATATGAAAAAGAGAATTACTGAGCTCAAAGACAGAAATCTAGAAATGATTCAGGTGGAGGAGGAGAGACAACTAAGACTTTCTTAAAAGTGAAGAAATTTTTCAAGAAATATCTGATCAATTAGGAAAAGTAACATAAAGATAACAGGAAACCCAGAAGCAGAAAAGGGGAAGAAAGAAGCAGAGAGCTTACGCAAAGAAGTAATAACTGAGAACTTCCCAAACCTGGGGAAGGAACTGGATATACAAGTACACAAAGTTAACAGAACTCCTAATTATCTCAATGCAAAAAGACCTTCTCCAAGGCATATAATGTTAAAACTGTCAAAACTCAATGACAAGGAAAAAATATTAACCACAAGTCAGAAGAAAATGACCTACAAAAGAATCCCCAGCAGACTTTCAGCAGATTTCTCAGCAGAAACCCCACAGGCTAGGAGAAAGTGTAATGATACATTCAAAACACTGAAAGACAAAAACTATTGGCCAAGAATACTCTATGTAGCAAAATTACTCTTCAGATATAAAGGAGAAATAAAAGCTTTCCCAGACAAACAAAAGCTTAGAGAGTTCATCTCCACTAGCCCTGCCTTACAAGAAATGTTGAAAGGAGCCCTCCTACCTGAAACAAAAAGGCAAAAGTTTACAAAGCTTTGAGTCAGGTGATAGAATCAGAAAACTGCACCTCTATTTCAGAATAGGTTAGTAAACACTTCATTATAACATAAAGAATAAAAGGAAAGAAAGCATCAAACATAACTGTAACCAAGACAGTGACATCGGCACCATAGCAGAATGAATTGTTCCCTTTGTCTCTCTCCTTTAACTTACAACTAAATGGATACTCATTAACCAGCACAGGATTCATTCCCTGCACAGCACAAAAGACATCTGCGAGATCCACACAGCTGTGCATCTGAAAGTGGGTGGCCTGGATCTCCAGGAGGCAGTGGAACTAGCTGGGCACACCCCCCGGTAGCAGCAATCTAGGTCACAGGTCGTCACACAGCAGCCAGCATGAGTGTAAGAGGAGGCGGGGGCAGCCCACCCGAGCAAACACTTTCAAAGTTGTAGCCCAAGGGCCGGCCCCATGGCTTAGCGGTTAAGTGCGCGCACTCCGCTACTGGCGGCCCGGGTTCTGATCCCGGGCGCACACCGACACACCGCTTCTCCGGCCATGCTGAGGCCACGTCCCACATACAGCAACTAGAAGGATGTGCAACTGTGACATACAACTATCTACTGGAGCTTTGGGGAAGAAAAAAGGAGGAGGATTGGCAATAGATGTTAGCTCAGAGCCAGTCTTCCTCAGCAAAAGGAGGAGGATTAGCACGGATGTTAGCTCAGGGCTGATCTTCCTCACACACACACACACACAAAAAAAAAAACAAAGTTGTAGCCTGGCCCATGGGAGCGCCTACTAAGCGACACAGCTCAGCCCTCACAAAGGAGCCCCCACCAAGTGCAGCTCAGCTGAGCTGCCCACGAGCACAAAGCTGGCCCACATGCACAAAAGAAGGCACCCCTCTCATCCCACCTAGCGCACAAGCTCGGCTAGTCCCCAGTCCCAGTCGCAGTGGTCCTGCACCAGAGTGACCCGCCAGCAGAGCATAGAAGCCCCGCATGCGCATGCATGAGTAACCTGACAAGTGGCTGCGGCCAGCGCACAAACGCAGAGAAGCCCTGCCAGCACAACATCCAGCAGACGGGGCAGGATCAGAAAACACAGATCCTGCTCCAGTCCGGCAGTGGCAAGTGGAATGTGTGACCTGATACTACCACAAATGCGCTGGCAAGGGATCACTTCATCAAAAACCATGAAAAACTACATCAACACTAAAGAGCAAAAATAAAATGACAAGACTCCAGCAACCAATCCTGAACTCCCAGAAATCTATAATCTAAATGACAAAGAATTCAAAACAGTTATCATAAAGAAACTCAACAAAGGGCCGGCCCAGTGGCATAGTGGTTAAGTTCACATGCTCCGTTTTGGAGGCCTGGGGTTCACAGGTTTAGATCCCAGGCGCAGACCTACGCACCACTTATCAAGCCATGCTGTGGCAGGCGTCCCACATATGGGACAGGCATGGATGTTAGCCCAGGGCCAATCTTCCTCAGCAAAAAGAGGAGGATTGGCATTGGATGTTAGCTCAAGGCTAATCTTCCTCACTAAAGGAAAAAAAAAAATGAAACAACGAGCTACAAGAAAACTCAGAAACACAGTTCAATCAGCTCAGGAATAAAATAAACAAGCAGAAGGACTACTTCACAGAAGAGACTGAAACTCTAAAAAAAACAAATTCTGGATATGAAGAACACAATGAGATAAAAAATAATCTAGAATCCTTAAAAAAATATACAGTTGACGTTATGGAGAACAAAATTAGTGGTTTAGAGGATACAAATATAGAAATGCTTCAGGTGGAGTAGGAGAGAGAACAAAGATTTTTTAAAACTGAAGAAATTCTTCAAGAAACATCTGACTCGATTAGGAAAAGCAACATACTGATTATAGGTATTCCAGAGGGAGAAGAAAGAGAAAGGAGCAGAGAGCATGTTCAAAGAAATAATAGCTGAGAAATTCCCAGACCTGGGGAAGGAATTGGACTTACAAGTACATGAAGCCAACAGAACTCCTAATTACATGAATGCCAAAAGACCTTCTCCAAGGCATATACTATTAAAACTGGCAAAAGTCAATGACAAAGAAAAAATACTAAGGGCAGCAAGGCAGAACAAAATAACATACAAGGGAAACTCTATCACGCTTTCAGTGGATTTCTCAGCAGAAACCTTACAGGCTAGGAGAGAATGGAGTGATATACTCAAAATACTGAAAGAAAAAAACTTGCAGCCAAGAATACTCTATCCAGGAAAACTATCGTTCAGAAACGATGAAGAAATAAAAGCTTTCTCAGATAAACAAAAGCTGAGGGAGTTCATCACCACTAGACCTCCCTTACAAGAAATGATGAAAGAAGTCCTCCTACCTGTAACAAAAAGGCAAAGGTTCACAAAACCTTGAGCAAGGAAATAAACAGACAGACAAAATCAGAAAATTGCAGCTCTATATCATAACAGGTCAGTAAACAATTATAGCATAAAAGACAAAGGGAAGGAAAGCCCCCAAATAAATATAAACACTTCAATTTAGTCACAAAGTCACAACACAGAAAAGAATAATTCGTGACAATAACAACTCAGAAGGGGAAGAGGAAAATGATGGAATCTGCTTAGGGTAATGGAGATAAGAGGCTATCAGAAAAAGGACTATCTCATCTATGAGATCTTTTCTACAAACCTCATGGTAACCACTGAACAAAAAATCAGAGCAGAGCCTCAAATAGTAAAAAAAGAGAAAAGTGAGAAAACCATCACAGAAAACCACCAAACTGAAATGGCAGACAGAAATATAAGGGAAAAGAAACAATGGAAATATAGAACAACCAGAAAACACGAGATAATATGGCAGTATTAAGTCCTCATATATCAATAATTACTCTAAATGGAAACGGAATGAATTCTCCAATCAAAAAACAAAGAGTACCTGGATTCATTAAAAGACAAGACCCAACAACATACTGCCTCCAGGAAACACGTCTCAGCTCTAAAGAAAAACACAGGGTCAGAGTGAAGGGATTGAAGACAATACTCCAAGCAAACAGCAAGCAAAAGAAAACAGGTGTTGCCATACTTATATCAGACAAAGCAGACTTCAAGATAAAAAAGAATGTGAGAGAGAGGCTAGCCTAGTGGTGCTGTGGTTAAGTTCATGTGCTGCGCTTCAGCAGCCCAGGGTTTGCAGATTCGGATCTCAGGCGTAGACCCATGCACCACTTATCAAGACATGCTGTGGCAAGCAGCCAACATAGAAAGTAGAGGAAGATGGGCACAGATGTTAGCTCAGGGCCAATCTTCCTCAGCAAAAGAGAAGATTGGCAACAGATGTTAGCTCAGAGTTAATATTCCTCACCAAAAAAAAAAAAAAAAAGACAATGAGAGACACAGAGAAGCAATATATAATAATAAAAGGTACATTCCACCAGGAAGACATAAAACTTATGTATATATATGCACCTAACACAGAAGCACCAACCGTAAAAGACCTAAAGGCAGAAATTGACAGCAACACAATAAAGTAGGGGTCCTCAACACCCCAATTACGTCAATGGATAGATCATCCTGACAGAAAGTCAACAAGGAAACAGTGGCCTTAAATGAAACACTAGACCAGATGGACTTAATAGCTATATAGAGAACATTCCATCCAAAAATAGCAGAATACACATTCTTCTCAAGTGCACACGGAACATTCTCAAAGATACACCATATGCTGGGAAACAAGACAAGCCTCAATAAACTGAAGAAGACTGAAATCATATCAAGCATCTTTTCTGACCACAATACGAAACTAGAAGTCAACTACAAGAAAAAGGCTGGGAAAGTCACAAATATGTGGCGACTAAACAACATGCTGAACAATCACTGGATCAATGAAGAAATCAAAGGAAATCAAAAAATACCTGGAGACAGATGAAAATGAAAATATATCATACCAACTCTTATGGGATGCAGCAAAAGCGGTCCCAAGAGGGAAATTCAGAGCAATACACGCCTACCTCAACAAAGAAGAAAATTCCCAAATAAGTAATCTTAAACTACACCTAAGAGAACTAGAAAAAGATGAACACACAAAGCGCAAAGTCAGGGCCGGCCCCGTGGCATAGTGGTTAAGTGCGCACGCTCCGTTGCTGACGGCCCGGGTTCGGACCCCGGGCACACACCGATGCACCGCTTGTCAGGTCATGCTGTGGCAGCGTCCCATATAAAGTGGAGGAAGATGGGCACAGATGTTAGCCCAGGACCAGTCTTCCTCAGCAAAAAGAGGAGAATTGGCATGGATGTTAGCTCAGAGCTGATCTTCCTCACAAAAAAGAGCAAAGTCAGTGGAGGGAGGGAAATTAGAGAACAAATAAATGAAATACATACTGAAAAAAAATAGAAAGGATCAATGAAACTACGAGTTGGTTCTCTGAAGAGATAAACAAAATTGACAAACTCTTGGCCAGACTCACTAAGAAAAAAAGAGAGAAGGCTCAAATAAATAAAATTAGAAATGAAAGAGAAGAAATAACAACGGATACCACAGAAATACAAAGAATTGTAAGAGAATACTATGAAAAACTGCATGCCAACAAATTGGACAATCTAGAAGAAATGGATAAATTCTTAGACTCATACAACCTCCTAAAACTGAATCAAAAAGAAAGAGAGAATCTGAATAGACCAATCACAAGTAAAGAGATTGAAACAGCAATCAAAAACCTCCCCTCAAAAAACAGTCCAGGACCAGATGGTTTCTCTGGAGAATTCTACCAAACATTCAAAGAAGATTTAATACCCATCCTTCTTAAACTAATCCAAAAAATTGAAAACCAAACACTTCCTAATTCATTCTATGAGGCCAATGTCACCCTGATCCCAAAACCAGACAAGGACAACACAAAGAAGGACAATTACAGGCCAATATCAATGACAAATATAGATGCAAAAATCCTCAACAAAATACTGGCAAACCAAATAGATTAAAAAGATCATGTACCATGATCAAGTGGGATTTATACCAGGGAAGCAAGGATGGCTCAACATCTGCAAATCAATCAATGTGATATACCACATTAATAAAATGAAGAATAAAAACCACATGATCATCCCAATAGACACAGAGAAAGGATCTGACGAGATCCAACACCCATTTATGATAAAAACTCTCAATAAAATGGGGATAGAAGGAAAGTACCTCAACATAATAAAGACCATAGATGACAAACCCACAGCCAACATCATACTTAATGGTGAAAAACTGAAAGCCATCCCTCTGAGAACTGGAACAAGACAAGGGCGCCCACCCTTGCCACTTCTATTCAACACAGAACTGGAGATTTTGACCAGAGCAATTACGCAAAAAAAAAGAAATCAAAGGTATTCAAATTGGAAAGTAAGAAGTGAAACTCTCACTGTTTGTGGACAACATGATTTTATATATAGAAAACCTTAAAGAATCCACCAGAAAGCTATTAGAAATAATCAACACCTACAGCAAAGTTGTAGGGTATAAAATCAACTTACACAACTCAGTCGCACTTCAGGGGCTGGCCCAGTGGCGTAGTGGTTAGGTTTACACACTCCGCTTCAGCATAGGTTCAAATCTCGGGCACAGACCTACACACTGCTTCTGAAGTCATGCGTGGCGGCATCCCATATGCAAAATTGAGGAAGATGGGCACAGATGTTAGCTCAGGGCTAATCTTCCTCAGCAAAGAGGAGGATTGGCATCAGATGTTAGCTCAGAGCCAGTCTTCCTCACACACACACACAAAAAAATCAGTTGCATTTCTATACACTAATAGCAAACGAGCAGAAAAAGAAGGCAAGAACACAATCCCATTTACAATCACAATAAAAAGAATAAAACATCTATGAATAAATTTAACCAAGGAGGTAAAAGACCTATCCACTGAAAACTATAAAACATTATTGAAAGAAATTGAAGAAGACATAAAGAAATAGAAAGATACTCCACGTTCACAGATTGGAAGACTAAACACAGTTAAAATGTCCATATTACCTAAAGCAATCTACAAATTCAATGCAATCTCAATCAAAATCCCAAGGACACTCTTCATGGAAGTAGAACAAAGAATCATAAAATTTATACGGAACAACAAAAGACCCCCAATAGCCAAAGCAATGCTACTCCGCAAATCATTTGCAAATCATATATCCGAGAAGGGGTTAATCTCCATAATATATAAAGAACTCACACAACTCAACAACAAAAAAACAAACAACCTGATCAAAAAACGGGCAGACGATATGAACACACATTTTTCCAAAGATATACAGATGGTCAACAGACACGAGAAAAGATGTTAAACATCACTAATGATTAGGGAAATGCAAATCAAAACTACAATGAGCTATCACCTCACACCTGTCAGAATGGCTATAATTAACAAGAAATAAAAAGAGTTGGAGAGGATGTGGTGAAAAGGGAACCTCTATAGACTGCTGGTGGGAATGCAAACTGGTGCAGCCACTATGGAAAACAGTACGGAGATTTCTCAAATAATTAAAAATAGAAATACAATATGATCTAGCTATTCCACTTCTGGGCATTTATCCAACAAACATGAAAACAGTAATTCAAAAAGATATACAGACTCCTATGTTAATCACAGCATTATTCACAATGGCCAAGATTTGGAAGCAACCCAAGCGCCCATCAACAGATGAATGGATAAAGAAAATGTGGTATATATACATACAATGGAATACTACTTAGCCATTAAAAAACACAAAATCATGCCATTTGCTACAACATAGATGAACCTTGAGAGCATTATGTTAAGCAAAATAAGTCAGCCAGAAAAAGACAAATACCACACAATTTCACTCATATGTGGAAGGTAAACAAACATATAAATAAGGAGAACAGATTGGTGGTTACCAGAGGGGAAGGGAGTGCGCGACAGCGAAAGGGGTAAAAGGGTACGTATGTATGGTGATGGACGAAAACTAGACTACTGATGGTGAACATGATGCAGTCTATACAGAAGCTGAAATATTATAATGTACATTTGAAATTTACACAATGGTATAAACCAATATGACCTCAAAAAAAGTAAATTATAACAAAAAATTCTGTAACTATGTATGGTGACGGATGTCAACTAGACTTATTGTGATTATTTTGCAATATATACAAATATCAAATCATTATGTTGTACACTTGAAACTAATATAATGTTGTATGTCAATTATACTACTAAAAAAAAAGAAAAAAAAACAGTAAAAGAGAATAGAACTGAAGCCAGAAACCAAACATATTAAAGGAAGAATGAGGAACAATGGAGAAAAAATAGACAGAAAAGTAGAAAGTACCTTGGGAGAGAGTACTATGCCAAAGGAGAAAGAAGTCTCAACAGAAGGGATTGTCAATATCATCAAACGGTTCAGAAGAGGCTGATAACAACTGAAAATGAGCCAATAAAAGATTTGAAAACGGGAGGGGCACTAGTAATCTCTGAACAGTTTCAAGAGAGTAGTGGAGGCAGAAATTACACTGCAGTAAGAGTGAACTGAGAAAAAATAAAAACAGCTAATAGAGCCTTCTCTTTCAAGAAGTTTGGAGTAAGGGAAAGAGAAATAAGGCCAAAGAACAAGGAGGGCAGCAGGATCAAAAGGAGGAGCTATTCATTTGTTTCTGTTTTGTGTTGGCTAGGCTAGAAAAGACTTCTGAGAAGTTAATTTCAATTTTATTTTAAATATTAAATCCTGACTTCATTATAATGCCCAATTACAAGTTTAAGAAATACTCTCGCCTACAAACTGAAATGTTTACAGATGATGAAATTATATGATATCTGGCATTTGACTCAAAGTAGTGCAGGAAGACAAGGAATAATTATAAAAAAAAGGTAAAATAAGTTAGCCATGAGTTGCTAACTGTTGAATCTGGCTGATAGGTAACTAACTGGTTCATACGCTCTTCTCTTCTTTTCTGAATATGCTTAAAACTTTCCACAATAAAATGATTTTTAAAAGAAATACTCTCTAAAAGATGTTCAATTATTTTTTACTTTTATGTGTAATCATACTCTGCTCTCTTAAATGCCAAACTGATGATACTGATTTTTACCAGGGTGTATTACGAGGTTTTTCTTAGCAATGATTGTACATTAATTGCTGAATTATCTCAATTTCTCACTTAATCTTCCATCTGACCAAGCAATTTCATATTCAACTAGATGAAAAAAAGAGGTGAAAAAAATAGATGAAAGCTGATCCTATAGTTCTGGGTCACAGAGTTTAAAAATCTATCTCCTATAGAATTCTATTTGACAGTATCCATATTATAGCATAAAAAGAATGCTTATTTTCTAGTCATATCTTTATATGAAAACTGTCTGAAATTATCTCTACATTTTTTTTTTTTTTGCTGAGGAAGACCGGCTCTGAGCTAACATCTATTGCCAATCCTCCTCCTTTATTTCCCCAAAGCCCCACTAGATAGCTGTATGTCGTAGTTGCACATCCTTCTAGTTGCTGTATGTGGGACACAGCCGCAGCATAGCCAGAGAAGCGGTGCGTCAGTGCGCGCCCGGGATCCGAACCCGGGCCGCGAGTAGCGGAGCACGCGCACTTAACTGCTAAGCCACGGGCCGGCCCGATCTCTACGTTTTTTAACTGCACAATATTGATAGAAAAAAATGAACTCTGAATTAAGAGCAATATGAATTATCTTTTCAGTTCTGCCATTAATTTAGCGATATGACTTTCATCAAGTCTCTTAACCTCTCTAAACCTCAGTTTCCTCAACTTCTTAGTAAGGAAGTGGAATTAAATTAACTCCGGTGTAATGTCCAATTCTAACTCTCTAGGATTCTACACGTCTGTTCTACAGGAAACCTGTGCACATTCACAACTCAAGCAGACCCCTATCTAGACCAGCAGTTCTCCAAGTGTGGTCAGTGGAGCCCTGGAGATCCCTGAGACCCTTTCAGAGGGCCAACAAGATCAAATGAGTTTCATAACATTACTAAGACACTTGCCTTTTTCACTGCAGGTACATTTGCCCTAATAATGCAGAACCAATGATGGGTAAAACTTCTACCACGTTAGCCAGAATCAAGGCAGTGGCACCAAACTGTACGAGTGGTCACTGCACCCACAGTAAAAAGAATGCCATGCCGTTTTACTTCAGAATACCTTTGATGAAGCAGTAAAATGTATTCATTTTATTACATGTTGATCCCCAAATACACATCTTTGTAATATTCGATATGATGAACAGGAATGGTACAGAGCACTTCTGTTGTAAAACAGAGAATGGCGGCGCCTCAGGGAAAAGCTGTGTGAGTGTCTGAGTTGCGATCTTCAGGAACTGACCTTTTTTTCCCTGAAACACCATTTTTACTGGAAAGAATGACTAACAAACTTTGGTTATTCAAACTTGGGTTTTTGGCCGACTTGGGTTTTTTTGTTTGTTTTTTGAGTGAAGACTGTCACCTCAAGGAAAGCAACTGACAGTATTTACTGACAATGATAAAATGCAGATGAAAAGGAGAACCTGGGAAAACTTGTATCTACCACCTTGAGCATAATAGCTTATGCTGTTTAAGTTTAAATACTTAAAAGACTTTTCTGATGAGATAAAAATATGATTTTTGTTTGATATTACAATAAATTCCAAGTATCTGCATAACTCAGTGAAATAGTATGCTCCAAATGACTACTGCATCATGTTATAAATTCATGCATGGGTAAAAGATCCATTCAAAGTGCAAAACAGACCGATGGATTGTAAGGTAACAAAGTACGAAAAGTTCACTGATACAGTTTAAGATCCCACTTTGGAACTCTAAGAAATTACCATTTGCTGAGCTTTGGTGAGGGATCAAAGAAGAATATACACAACTACCTGAAAAGTTTAAATTAATACTTCCTTTCTCAATGATCTGTCTGTGTGAGGCCAGATTTTCTTCACATACAGTTCAACCAAAACAGCATAATGCAACAAACTGAAGGCATAGGCAGGTATGACCCCCCAGCTGTCTTCTATTAAGTTAGACATTAATGAAATTTACAAAAATG
Source organism: Ceratotherium simum simum (assembly GCF_057802395.1). Classification (NCBI taxonomy): domain Eukaryota; kingdom Metazoa; phylum Chordata; class Mammalia; order Perissodactyla; family Rhinocerotidae; genus Ceratotherium; species Ceratotherium simum. The sequence goes on along the minus strand of NC_141918.1, from coordinate 2,418,194 downwards.
TAAAATAGTGCCACTCTTTTCACTAAGTTTTGTTTTGGAAAATAGTTATTTTTTCATAACATATGTCATTTCTGTTAACATGCATTTATTTATTACTGTTATTTTAAATGGATTAATTTTTAAGTTTCTAGATTTTAATTTCTAATACAGTAAATATTGATTAGATATAACCAAACAGATGAACAAAATCTTTACAGAGTCCTCAATAACCAAGAGTGTAAAGGGGGGCCGGCCCCGTGGCTTAGCGGTTAAGTGCGCACGCTCCGCTACTGGCGGCCCGGGTTCGGATCCGGGCGCGCACCGACTCACCGCTTGTCCAGCCATGCTGAGGCCGCATCCCACATACAGGAACTAGAAGGATGTGCAACTATGACATACAACTATCTACTGGGGCTTTGAGGGGAAAAAAAAAGGAGGAGGATTGGCAATAGATGTTAGCTCAGGGCCGGTCTTCCTCAGCAAAAAGAGGAGGATTGGCATGGATGTTAGCTCAGGGCTGATCTTCCTCACAAAAAAAAAAAAAAAAAAAAAAGAGTGTAAAGGAGTGTTAAAGACCTGAGACCCGCTGATCTACATACAATCTTACCACATCTTTTGCTGGGCAGTGCACACTCTCTAGTCATTCACAACCTGGTGAGAGTAGGGGAGAATGAAAGAAGATCACATATATTACATAACCTTTGCTGAATATTATAATACAGGTGTAATTCCAAATAGTAAATCAGGGAAAGCTACTATGAAAGATTTAATTCAAGCAGGTCCTGAAAGACGGATAACACTGACTAAAGCAAAGTGCATTCCAGACAAAGTCTCTGAACAAAGTAGGCAGATGGGAGAATGGGGCCATGTTTGGGGAACAGGTCAATGGGGCTAGAGCACGGGACAGTGGCAGAAGTGTGACGAGTGCTGAGGTGGAAAAGTGGGCCAAGAGACAAGACCACAAAGGGTTTCAAATACCACAATAAAAGTTGGGACTCTAAAATGTATTCATGAAGAGCTAATAGGGATTCTTATTGAGCAGAATATTACAATCAGATTTCTACTTTGAAATATAACATACCTGGGCCAGCCCCGTGGCTTAGCAGTTAGGTACGTGCGCTCCGCTGCTGGCGGCCCGGGTTCGGATCCCGGCCACGCACCGACGCACTGCTTCTCCGGCCATGCTGAGGCCGTGTCCCACATACAGCAACTAGAAGCATGTGCAGCTATGACATACAACTATCTACTGGGGCTTTGGGAGGAAAAAAATAAATAAATAAAATCTAAAAAAAAAAAAAAAGAAATATAACATACCTAATGGCAATGCACAGGATAGACCACACATGCAGGAAAAGGGACAAATACAGGGAGATGTGTCTGGAAGGAAAGGTAATGAGGTCTGACTCAGAGAGGGTAGAAAGTGAAGTCCGACCTTCCAGAAGCAGAACACGGTTTGGCAACCGACAATATGAAAGTGAAGAGGGAAAAAGTGAGTGAAAGTTCTGAGCATGAACAAGGGGGGTAATCGGGGTATCGTGAGGGAAAGAGAAGGTACAAGTTTTTGAAAGGAGGTGGACTTGATGGGGAAATGTGAAATTTTAAGATATCTGTAGAGCATCAGTTTGAAAATGCTGGTCAAGATGATACAGAAAGAAATTTTGGGTAAAATCTGCACAAAAATAAGAGTTGGAACCATGGAGCTGATATAATTAACAAAAATAAGAACAGAGTGAGTAGAGCAAAGTGTCAAGGTACAGGGTTTTATGAGACATGAACAGTAAAGGCATGGGCAGAGACAATTATCAGTAAAAACAAGATAGGAAAAGTCAGAGACCTGCGAGGGCGCAAGACCACAGAAGCTGAGAGGGACGAGCTCAAAAGGGCTAGTTGGTCAATAGCTGAAGAGGCTGGAAAAGAAAAACGATCTAAATGAGGCCAGTTATAGGAGGTTACGGAGGAGTCTCTGTGGAGCGTTTTAAGACAGAACACAGACCACAGGGAATCCGGCTTCACGGCTTCATTAGCATAGTATTAGGTAGAGGAAATAAATATTTTACCCAGGGCTACATGAAAACATATTTTTCAAACAATAGCTTTCTGCTTTTCAACAACAAAACTTTTAATGAAACTCTCTAAAATCTATGTTACTTTCAGAAAATTAATTTCAGAGTCACGTAAAACACCGAATTTAGCATTTAAACACAGAACACTAGCATTTACGTAATAAATTTTATGATGCAGAAAGAATTTACTATTGTGCTATATGTATATTGAACCTCAACCTACTGCTTAAAAGAATATTTATTAGTGTAGATAAGCCTAACTAAAGTATGTTTTAGTGCAAATCCAACAAATAGTATTTATTTAAGAAAAAAAACCTATTATGCAATCCCTTTTTATTAGTAATATCAAGTACAATATGAGACCAAAATTAATTTAGGTATATTTATATGAAATGTGTATATGGTCATATCTATATTTATGCAAAGGTAATAATGTGAAAGATCCATATTTATTAGTATAATCTAGACCACAATCATTTCTTTTACAGAAAGACTCCTCCCATTACAAAAGAAATCACTATGGGGATCCTTTAAATAAATAAGCTTTCCCAGGATAATAAAAAATTACAATTTAATTCTTTATTTAATTTACATAAAACTTTACAGGAACACATTTGTTTAAAGCAAACTCATGATGTAAGTAAAATGGGCAGTTGTTAAGGGGTTTAAAAACCATAAGGATGGGGCCAGCCCCGTGGCTTAGCAGTTAAGTGCGCACGCTCTGCTGCTGGTGGCCCGGGTTCGGATCCCGGGCGCGCACCGACACACCACTTCTCCAGCCATGCTGAGGCCGCGTCCCACATACAGCAACTAGAAGGATGTGCAGCTATGACATACAACTATCTACTGGGGCTTTGGGGGAAAAAAGGAGGAGGATTGGCAATAGATGTTAGCTCAGAGCCAGTCTTCCTCAGCAAAAAGAGGAGGATTAGCATGGATGTTAGCTCAGGGCTGATCTTCCTCACAAAAAAAAAAAAAAAAAAAACCATAAGGAATGGTTCAGACTCTGCCTGTCCAGGTCTCCCCTTTCTCATCAGCTGGCAGGGGAACCAGGAACACCATGCAGAGCAAGAATCTGAGGTGAGGACAAAGTGGTGTCACAGAGGAGCTATCACCTCCGGCGTGAGAGAGGCAATAGCTGCAATCAATATCATCATGTTACCATCCCTTGTTTAGATACAGAAAGACAGAAGAGACCAGTCCTGAAGGAGTTTTCAAAGCTCTGAGTCTTTAAAAGAACACACAGAAAAAGGTAACTTAGAATTCTAAATGGGGCAGAGGCTCTGGTTCCAGACCACCTGAAGACATCTCTTAGCTCTGCCCCTCACTACTTGTATCACCTTAGCAAGTTACTTAGACCTCAGCTCGCTCTGCTGTAAAATGGGATAAGAAGAGCCACCTGATAGGGTCATTAGAATTAAATAAGAAAACGACGATAAAACACTCAAAGTGGTGGCATATTATTGGCCCTCAAGAATTATTAGACTTGTTCTGTTCCAGGGCCATTTTGGATCACTCATTGAATCTATCATTATAAAATACTGCTGATACGGAGCCTCTTAATCTCAAATTCGTGTGCCCAATGCTCAGCAAGCCAAACACTGAGACATCTGTGCTTGGAGATGAGAAAGATTGATTCGAATTGGACAAAACGAGTAGGCGGGAGCCTGGGTTCGCTCAAATCCACCTCCCCTAGAACAGAAAGCAGGAGGGTTTTATAGAGCTAAGGGGCTTGGCAGGAGGGGCTTCAGGCAAAGGGGTCACTCCCAGTAAGCCTCTGGGCAATCTGACTTCTGGGCTTCAACAGCTGCTGAGGGCCGGCCATCCGGTGACCACAGCCTCCCCAAAGGCATTCTCTTTCTCCTGCAAAACAGGCTCACAAATCCTTGAGACCCCTGAGTCACTCCTCAAGTTAAACAGGAAAAACAGCAAATTGGTTTAATATCTACAGTGCCCCTCAGATACCCGGCTTCACTGCCACCTCACAACCCATGACATAAACCTTTCACCATTCAACCACGCTGACCTACTCAGCTGTCTCTATGTCCTGAAAATACTAATCTATGTCAGTGTTGTAAGCCAAACAGCAGGATCCTCAAGAACAGGACCAAAGTCCATGAGATTTCGGACCAGTTCCAGAAGCACACCTTTAGTAATATCCCATTTTCTGACACACTAACATTTCTGTATGCAGCCGTCAGGCTATCTCCATTTTTGCTAATAACTCACTAAAATCACCAAATTAAACAACAGGTTTATAAATTCCTAATTTATGCTGTACCCTTCCCCCCTTCAAAAAAGCAAACTTATCAGTAGTTGTATCTCTATGAAAAACAAAATTCTGACTGAAACAGACATATTTTTCTGGTTTCTAAAACATTTGTAATGAAATCTGGTCACACATTCAAGTTCCTCCAATCTCCTTCCTCCTCTCCCCTCCCCACCACACCTGACAGAAAATCTTTCTTAAACTAACATCAACCTCCTCAATTAGCCATTAATACATGATGACTACTTTTACACTTTCCACTCATCTGTTTTCTCCATCCCCTCAATGGCCGACACAAGCCATAGTTTTGTCTGAAACCTCTAGCACGAGAACAACAGACACATACATCATCTTGCTCTTCTCATCTTCAACTCTGTGACGGACAGGACAAGTAGAGAAACGAATACACTCCTCTTCAAAACACATACACATGCATACTTTGTTCTTTCCCAAAATACCAAAAGGATAACACACAGCAAATCATGCCCACAAACCAAAACACAGCTGTTTCATCTAATTTTAGAAAAAAAATAACAAAGAACCAAAGAAAAGTTCTCTCTGGAGCAACTCAATCCTCAAATCAGGGAAATTCAAAGAGCAGAACATGGAAAAACCAACAGCCCCAATTCTCCCCTGTGGGATGCTAATTCGATCAGTGTCAAATCAAAATAAATACGTTTTTAGAAGATCTCACAAAAGTTTGAAATCTCTCTTTTAGAAAAAAGCCTACTCACAGAGAAAATATCTAAATGTATGATTTCCAGAACAAGTGCTATTTGGTTTACTTCAAATCTGTTTCTTTTTTTTCACTGTACTCTTTTAAAGACAAACTGAGAAACAAATTTGTTCAAAAAAAAAAAAATGACCCAGTTATAATATTTACATCCAGAAGTCTCCTTTACTTCTATGTGAAAGTCTCATAGTCAAGTGTGTGTTATTTGATTTAATTGCTCAGCCCTAGGCAATACGGTTCTTCCTTTTCTGGAAGCTGTGAATAAGATCCTGTCTAGCTACTGCTTAATCTGAGTAAAATCTTATACTTCTTTTTCCCTGGAACCCTCAAGAGAAGAAACAAAATATAAACTATAATCTAACTGTTTTAGGGGGAGTACTGCTCATATACTAGCACCTTCATACCATTTCTATAAAGAGAGAAACGCCTTTCTTTAGTAATCCTCAGGAATCTGTCCAAAATAAAGAGGAAGGATTTAGACTTTTAGCGAGAATTCAGATTAACCAGGTAAAATTAGCATTAGCAGAAGACAACTGAAAAACAGCAAATTGCTACAGACTTATACAGAAATTTAATGTCGTTTTTTTTTTTTAACATTTATTTATTTTTTTTTTTTTTTGTGAGGAAGATCAGCCCTGAGCTAACATCCGTGCTAATCCTCCTCTTTTTGCTGAGGAAGACCGGCTCTGAGCTAACATCTATTGCCAATCCTCCTCCTCTTTTCCCCCAAAGCCCCAGTAGATAGTTGTATGTCATAGTTGCACATCCTTCTAGTTGCTGTATGTGGGACGCGGCCTCAGCGTGTCCGGAGAAGCGGTGCGTCAGTGCACGCCGGGAGTCCGAACCCGGGCCACCAGTAGCGGAGCTCACGCACTTAACCGCTTGCGCCACAGGGCCGGCCCTAATGTGTCTTTAAAAGGACTTGGGGAGGAAGAACAATTATTTCATTAACAGTCTTACTTCTATGAACTGTTACTACACCAAGCCTGTATTCTGGTGTTTTTTTCTATCAAGAGTCCTGGTGAGTAAGAAGTATCAATTCCAGGAAGCAAAGGACTTTTCTTGTCAAAATTTTCTAAACTTAGTTATTAAAAAAATTTTGTAATGAAAAACATTTCTTCTATCAAACCAAGACTACCTAATGAAGAAAATTTCAGAAAACCTCATTAAGGCATAACAATATATTAATAAAAGTGCTTTATGTTAACAGATCTAGATTACGTTTCTCATTGGGTTATATGGATCACCAAAAGTTCCTACAATAATTGTTCGATTAAATGAGAACGTGAATAAACCATTTTCTAAAAGCATGTATAAAACAAGTAGTCTCAAGCATTTTGCAGATGTATCACAATGCTAAAAGTTATTTAAAATGCACCAAGGGGGCCGGCCCCGCAGCTTAGCGGTTAGGTGCTCGCGCTCCGCTGCTGGCGGCCCAGGTTCGGATCCCGGGCGCACACTGACGCACAGCTTCTCCGGCCATGCTGAGGCCACGTCTCACATACAGCAACTAGAAGGATGTGCAACTATGACATACAACTATCTACTGGGGCTTTGGGGGGATAAATAAATAAATAAATAAATAAATAAATAAATAAATAAATAAAATGCACCAAGGAAATGCTACAAAGTCCCAAAGGTTCTAATCAACGCACTAGTTCTCTTCCACTTGCTCCACTGCACCCCCAATCCCTTCTCTGCTCTGCTCCTGCCCGGGGAGGGGGGGCCTGCATAGATCATCACCGAGGCTTCCCACTGGGTTCTAGCAATGGAAGTCACTGGTGGAGACCTGAAGACAGAGGGAGGAGAGGTCAGGGAACATCCTCTCCCTGCCCACCTGCCTCAAAGCCACAGCTCCCATGGGCGAGCCTCCGCAACGCCAGGTCTCTGCTCTGGTAATCTCTGAAGAATGAAGGGCTCCTCGCTGTTGCTATTCCCTGGGTGATTCACCACCCCTTGTTTGTTCCCTAAGCTCTGTAGTCTCTTCATCAAGGATGAAATCTCTTTTCTGCTGGGACCTTGCCTGATACAGCTAACAACACCAAGTCTGGTTATTCAAAAACAGTACAATATCTAAAGAAATCCAATTACAAAGTTTAAAAAGATCTTAAGATCTATACGAGCATTATTTATATATTTTTTCTATTTGTATAATTGTTTAAAAATTAAATATAACTAGCTCACTTCCAAATGAAGCTAGTTAACAAGCTGAAATACTCATTACAATTAAACTTAAGTGTGAAATTTAACCCCTCATTGATCTCTCAAGATAAATGCTATAAGCCCCAAATAAGCTTAAAAGGAAAAAAAAAAATCAATGCAGAGATTCTTGTAACCAATATTTCACTTCCTTCTACTATATACTGCCTGGTTAATCCAAGCAGTGTTTTGTTGTTATTGTTGAAGCCCTCCCTAAGCATAGGCTAAAGAAAAGGTTTAAATCAGTGGTCCTCAAATTTTGGTGTGCAAGTAAATCAACCCAGAAGCTCCTTAAAATGCTAATGCCCAGACCCCACCCATACCTCCCTGACATCTGTTTTTACTAACTAGTTCCCCAGATAATTCTCATGCACACCTAAATTTCAGAACTACTTAAAACTGGTAACTTCAAGATTCCACCCAAATCTCCAATACATTGCCTTTTTGCTTTTGGATGAACATTCCACATTAAACACGCCCCCCTCCCATTAAAAAACCCAATATAGTAACAATCACAATGCACACTAACTATGCGCCAGTGTGATGTGTGCTTTGCAAGTCTTACTGTCTGACTCCGTCCCCACAAGAACCACACCAGGTAGGAAATATTGTTGCCTCCATTTTACAGACTGGAAAACTGAAGCCCAGGGAAACTAAGGAATGTGACCAAGGTAATGAGTGGCAAAATCAGGATGGCCTCAGGTCACCTGACCTCTTACCCAGGAGCTGGACAAACAAGCACTTGTGCATAAATGCCAACTCAGGAGCCTGGGGCTGTCACAAGGAGGGTTAAGCCTGAGGGCCAAGCAATTAGGCAGGCAATAAGGCCCCTGTCCTCTCCCTCCCCTACCCCCACCACTCATCTCACAAGCTCTCTAGACTCTCCCCACCCATCGCTCACTCACCAAGGCCTTCCTCCTCCATGGTGTGCCATCACACACTGGTGCAGTCACAAGTCTGTATGTGTATCAGCACTGTTTCCACATGAGTACCTCCTCTACGCTAAGTACTATAGGGATCCAAATTCCAGCTCCCCCACGTACTGGCTGCAAGCGCGAGCAAACCGAACCTCTCTGTGCCTCGGGTTCCTAATCTGTCAAATGCGGGTCATAATGCCAAGCGCACCAAAGTGACCTCGTGATTAACTGAGCTGATGTACATAAAGTACTCCCTTGACGCAGTACCTGACACAGAGCAGAGCTCAATAAACAATAGCTGCTATCAAAATTATACTTTGCCAACCACTTCTCTCAGAAAATTCGACGTTATCAGTCCCAGGGCCCATTTATTTTCTCTCAGCCATGTTTCCCAAGACTGTGATGAATGATAGAACATACTCTTATTTATCAGGAGCAGGTACAGCACTGTACCTCAGTGGACTGAAGGCCAGGGGTAGAATATTTTACAGCAAATGAGTCTTTCAGTAGCCCTCAAATTACACCACTTTGACAACTATTTCCCAACTTTAGGGTCAGCCCTGTTGATAACATACTAGTATGAGGAGCCTATAATTAACTCAATTCAAAACAACAATAAAATGTCAGTACAGCAACTTGGTCTTAATTTATCACTGAATCGTCAGCACTTAGTGCCTCGCCCATGGTAGACACTCAAATAATTGTTAAATGAATGAAGGCATAAAGGTATCAACACAGACACACCTTAGCTCATGAGTAGCCTTTACAAAAACAGGTATAATCATCAGATCAATACCAATGTGCCAAGTAATAAAAGTTATTTTCAGGGGCTGGCCGGGTGGCGTAGTGGTTAAGTTCGAATGCTCCGCTTTGGCGGCCCGGGGTTCACAGGTTCAGATCTGGGCGCAGACCTATGCACTGCTCATCAAGCCATGCTGTGGCAGCGTCCAATATACAAAACAGAGGAAGATGGGCACAGATGTTAGCTCAGGGCCAATATTCCTCAGTGAAAAGAGGAGGATTGGCATCAGATGTTAGCTCAGAGCCAGTCTTCCTCACACACACAAAAAAATTTCTTTCTAGAATTCCCCCAGAATATTTTTCTCCTTTCTTTAATTAATTGTTGGCTTTTCTTTAAAAACTCTCCAACTAGAAAAGTTAATTACCAACCTCGGTTCCCTTAATCTATTAAAAATCTTCAAGTAGTTCAATAGTAATGCATCACGCTCATCTTCCACCTTACATTAAAAAAAAAAAAACTTGTAGGGCCAGCCCAGCAGCATAGTGGTTAAGTTCACGTGCTCCACTTCAGAGGCCTGGGGTTCACAGGTTCAAATCCCGGGCATGGACCAACACACCGCTCAAGCCATGCTGTGGCGGTGTCCCCCATACAAAATAGAGGAAGATAGGCACAGATGTTAGCTCAGAGCCAATCTTTCTCAGCAAAAGGAGGAGGACTGGCAACAGATGTTAGCACAGGGCGATCTTCCTCAGAAGAAAAAAAAAAACTTGTAACTATTTAACAATTATCACTTTAGTGACCCTGACTTTTCAGAATTTCCTTAACCATCAAAATTAAAGCCATAAAATGAAACAAGTCACAGCTAAGACGTTAACTCTAACATCTAGCAGATAGAGAACTGGGGAGGCAGATCTACTAAGGGAATACACGAACAGAAGTTTTATTCTCAGCTATGATTCTAAGCAGCCACATATGCAATCCTGAACAAGGCACTTAATTTTTTTGTCTCCATTTTCTCATCTTTGGAATAAGAATAAGTATCACGTCTACTTTATCAAGTTATTTTAAGGACCAAATGTACATAAAGTGATTTCCAAAACAATTGCCATACAAATGCAAGATGTTAACTTTTGACATCAACATCTTCAGATTTTAAAGGGATGTTTCTACTTATCTTTCTTTTTACATCTCTGCCACTCTTCCTATTTCCTAGATCCAAAGATCTGCCAGGACAGGGAAGCACCACTCCCCATCTATAGTCACATTTCAAACACAGTAGGCCCTCAGTAAATATTGTTGAAAAAGATGCTCATCCACATATAACAGAAATTTTAAAATTCTGCTATATGCAATACCTTACCTCGTAAGGTTAAACAGGAGGTTACTTCCAAATAAAAAAACAAGTGACGTAACGTTCATTAAAGATGCCTGTGGTTTCGCCAGGAACACCGTCTTCCTTTGTGCACATTACTCAGCGTGGACCTGAATCTTCACCTATGTGAGTATCACCCAAGGAATGTGCTTCCGTATTCTGGTTTCACTGGAGACATTCTTTCTGCATAGAAAAGGACTTCCTCTCCCTTTAATACTAGCAAGGTTTCTAAAGATGCCAGATTCGCTTCCGGTTTTACTTCCTATGCTTCAGTACTCACAAGGAGCACTTCTGGTGAATTTCTGGTCATTTCTCAAACCATTATGTCATTCTTATTCTACTAAATAGGAAAACAAGTTTATTTTTGAAAACCATAAATAAAAAGATTCTAATACTTATATTTTAAGATTATTAGCAGTCCACTAAATTTGTCATATAAAAGCATAACTGTTTTAAATGCAAAACATCCTAGTTCCTCTGAACATTATATAATGCCTCAAAAATAAAATTTAAGCTTATTTAACTTAGTTCTTGATTATCTACATACACAAAAGCAGATGTGTTACAGATCATCCATTAACAATTTATATTAAGCCCTTGGATGATGGTTTTGTGTTTACAGTTGAATATGAGTATCCTTGAGATGCAAAATTCCTAATAGATCAAATCAAATACCGAAACACCTGTAAAAGCAGTCACCCAACTCAGCCTTCCTATCATTTTCTGCTCATTTACCCAACTACATTCTACTGCTGAAATGACTCCTACTTTGTTACAAAGGATGGACTTTGTGTGCTCATTTTTGTCCTTTATATCTATTACAGCTCAAGGGATATTCCTGAAATAAACAGAGGCCATAAAAAAAAATTGTCCTAAAAGTAGAGATGACAATTTAATCATAATCTAAAAACAAGTCCCCCACCCCAGGATTTCAGAGTTAATTATGTAATATCTAAAAGACAACTAGTGCATTTATGGGCAACAACCTATCTCATTTGAGGAAAATTTTAAAGTTTTATCCTAACTAGAAAGATTATACTATTCATTTTAGCTACAATGAAAACCAGTGTTACAGCCTAATTCTAGTTCCTATAAACCTATTAAATTAAACAGTGCACAATATGTATAACATTCTAGAATTTACACCAGAAATGATAAAGCAACATCATATCACCATTCAAGGCTGTCAACTTAAAAATGAAAAAAGATGGGCCGGCCCCGTGGCTTAGCGGTTAAGTGCGCGCGCTCTGCTGCTGGTGGCCCGGGTTCGGATCCCGGGTGCACACTGACGCACCGCTTCTCTGGCCATGCTGAGGCCGTGTCCCACATACAGCAACTGGAAGGATGTGCAGCTATGACATACAACTATCTACTGGGGCTTTGGGGGAAAATAAATAAATAAATAAAATCTTTAAAAAAAAAAAAAGAATGAAAAAAGACAGAGAAATCAAAATTCATTCCAGAACCATATTCACGGCCTATCTTATCCTCACTCCTGTGTGCCTTCTTCAAACCTCAAGTTACATTCTGGAACACAATACCAGTTCTGCAGGTTTACTGAACAGTCTACTAAATGAACTGAGATCAAGGCACCCTGGTCTGGTGGAAAGGACGGGGTCTCGTGGTCAGATGACTTGGGTGTGAATCCAGACTTTGTCCCTCTGGAGCTACATGACCTTGAGCAAATATTTAATTCTCAGAGCCTAAATTTCCTCATGTGTAAAAAGACAAGACCACCAGCTTTGATAATATTTTGTTGATCAAGTCCCTCAGTTAGTGTTCTGATTATGGCAGATGCCTGATAAATGGGTGACAATCTTATAATACTAAAGGGCCAGTTCACAAATTATTACGAAGTCTCTTCCTATGGGGCTCACAATTAAACTGTATGAGATTCATTAAAGTTGTAATATTTTTTTCAATCTTTTACTCAAAATATTTTAATATGTAGAAATGAAAATTTCACAGAGGTTAGAAATCTTTTTAGGGCCGGCCCCGTGGCTTAGCGGTTAAGTGCGCACACTCCGCTACTGGCTGCCCGGGTTCAGATCCCGGGCGCGCACCGACGCACCGCTTCTCCAGCCATGCTGAGGCCGCATCCCACATACAGCAACTAGAAGGATGTGCAACTATGACATACAACTATCTACTGGGGCTATGGGGAGAAAAAAGGAGGAGGATTGATAATAGATGTTAGCTCAGAGCCGGTCTTCCTCAGCAAAAAGAGAAGGATTAGCATGGATGTTAGCTCAGGGCTGATCCTCCTCACCAAAAAAAAAAAGTTTAAAGAAATCTTTTTAAAACTGACATTTTACATATCAAAGATGGAGCTTCAATAATCAACAGACAATGAAAATTGCTTCATTTTTTTAAAAAAATGTTTAGGGTGTTTATATTTCTTCAAACCTCACATGGTCAAAATTTTTAAACTTTCTAAAGAAAGCTGTATTTTAGAACCCAGAGACAGGCCAGTTATCTAAACAATGGGCTACATGATACACCACAGTCTCCAGACAAAGTCACAACAGGATGAGAAAAGAGCCTTCAGCCTCTCTCAGATTTCCTGGCCACTGTTATTTTAAAACCTGATCACATAAACATAAACAGAGGAAAAAACCTATTTCAGATAAGCCCCATGCGTTATGATTTATGATCTCTGTTTTTTATACCTTGCATTAATTTACATTAAATAGTGCAATAGCTCATTACATTTTTCTTGCTCATGTTTCCGGGTACTAATGAAGAATATACGTATATTATATATAGTTTTATATATTACATATTTAGTTTTTAATCATGATGATCTTAAAGTTGTTTATCACTTCTGTTACTGCCTTTTAAAATTAGTTTTTGAAATCAAAAATATAACAAAAAGCTGGGAGAACAATAGCATGTCACACAGAACACACAAATGCGACGGGCAAATCTGCCTACAACTAAAATGTGCATGTAATTCCTGCCCAACTCAAAATACTCAAAATGAGCTGGATATTTAAAAGTCAATGAGTTATTCTGAACAGTTGCATTGTTTCAAGATCTGGCTATAGCCCAATTTGTGCTGTTTCTAAAATTAACGATAAAAGACACCAAGGTAATTTTTTCACTAAACAATTTCCAACAGGAAAACCACAGCCCAAGACATCTACGAAGTGGAGTTAATTTGTACAGAAATGCCATTTTGCTGCCAGCCTTTGTACCATGACCACTGCCAGCCCAAGTTCAAGAGTCACATTTTATGGTGTTAACAGCATGAGCTAAATCTTAAGAATATTTTTTTAAAACTCTCAAACCCTGACTACATTTAGATACACTGCATCTACACCACCAGAGCACAAGTGCAAATGAACCTTTTATTTAGCACGTACAGCAGTCTATTAAGTTTGGGGCAGTCTTCCCAGTTTCTCACTAATATCTGTAGATTAGGATTTAAGCATTCCTCCACCGCAAACATCATGTCAGATAAAATGCAATGTGTTTTCTGAAACTGTATGAAAGTATTTCTGACACCCATGTTTTATAATAACCCTATCAAATTATTTCCTAATTAAAGTCCTAGAATTGGAGCTTTTAATCGTTTTAAAGAGTTTTTGGAAATTAACAAACATAAAACCTGTTGTTCAGTAGCAGATATATAAATTAGCATACTCAAAGTACTGGACCATCTAAAGACGACAAATGGAGCTTTAGGTAGTCCCAACCTGGTCCCCTACATGATTAAACTACTAGGTTAATGTGTGATCCGCACATCCCAGAACAAACGGCACTACTGCTGCGCTGGATTTGAAGCTTGTTTACGAAAGAGAAAATAAAGCCACCACGGAGTGGCCCGGACAGAGCGGACACCAGAGCGCCCTGCTTCCACCCGGGAGCCAGCGCAGACACAAAGGTATCCCGGAGATGACAAGCCCCTGGACGCGGACGCCCATTGTCCTGCGGAAACGAGCAGCAGCCCGGCGCCGCCGCCGCCCTCACCTGCTCCCCACCCGCGTCCTCGGAGGAGCCCCGCGCCCCGGCCGGGCGGCCGAGGAGCCCCCGACGCAGGGCGGGCGGCGGGGAACGAGGCCGGCGCCGACGCCCCCCGCGGGGCTCCGGACACTCACCGGGCGGACCACGAAGGCAGGTGTGCGGCGGAGGGCTACCTGTCGCCGGTGAGACTGGAGGGCGGGGCAGGAGGTGACGAGCGTGCGCGCAGAGGGCGACGACGCGGACGCGCACAGGGACGGGCGGCGGCACGGACCAGGCAGAGCTCGCTTCCTGCTCGGACAGTCGCCGGGTCCGTCTCCGCCCGCCGGCCGGCGCCCCGCGGAGTCCCCGGGCCCGCGCACGTCACGGCTACGGAGCGCCTGAGGGGGCGGGGCGCGGGGGGCGGGGCGATCGGGCGGAGGCGGGAGAGGGGCGGGGCGATGGAGGGAGGGGGCGTGGCGAGGGAGGGAGGGCGTGGCGAGGGAGGGAGGGCGTGGCGAGGGAGGGAGGGCGTGGCGAGGGAGGGGAGGGCGGGACGGGGCGACTGGCCTGAGGAGGAGAGGGGCGGGGATACCGGGCGGAGAAGGGAGAGGGGCGGGGCGATGGAGGGAGGGAGGGCGTGGCGAGGGAGGGAGGGCGTGGCGAGGGAGGGAGGGCGTGGCGAGGGAGGGGAGGGCGGGACGGGGCGACTGGCCTGAGGAGGAGAGGGGCGGGGATACCGGGCGGAGAAGGGAGAGGGGCGCGGCGGGTGGGGGACGCTCCGCGTCTGGGCCCGCGGTCGCTGCCGCGGCTCCCCCGGCCAGCGCGCGGCGCGGAGCTCCCTCCTCGTTCCCGCCCCTGCGAAGCGGCGTGTTGGGCGGCTGTTGTGGTTTGCACCCCTGGGAGCCGGTTCTCTCCGGCCTGGGTGCGGTGACTGCAGTCCGGCTCCAGCGAGACTCGGCTCACGGAGGGAGGGTGGTCCGGGGAGGGGCGCGGACCGCGCGTGTTCCGAGGGCGGGCAGGGCCCCGGCAGGGGCTGGGCAGGGAAGAACCACGGCCCCGGGCGCGGCGGCTGCCGGGCTGCCCTCCGAAGGGAGTGACCTCCTGCGCGACAAACCTGCCAGTCTGCTTTGGGAGCAAGGGTCTGAGATGGGAGTTTTGCATTTCTTTGGCCTCCGCCCTGCCGCCGCCTTTACTCGTCAGAGCCCCGATCCTCTCTGTTGTTTATATTTTAGTGTTTTTATAAGTGACATACCTGTGAGTCATATTTGAAAATTAAATGTTCGGGCCGACCCCGTGGCTTGGTGGTTAAGTGAGCGCGCTCCACTGCTGGCGGCCCGGGTTCGGATCCCGGGCTCGCACCGACGCGCTGCTTGTCCGGCCATGCTGAGGCCGCGTCCCACATACAGCAACTAGAAGGATGTGCAGCTATGACATACAACTATCTACTGGGGCTTTGGGAGGAAAAAAATAAATAAAATCTTTAAAAAAAAAAAAAGAAAATTAAATGTGAAGAAGCTATGCAAAATTGAATTATGTGATAAAAACAAACATTGCCTTTACGAAGAAAAGAAGCTTCTTTTAAGAAAATGAAATGGTGATTGACTATGATGCTCAACGTCTCCGCCAAAAAAAGTTCAAGTACCTATACCTGAGAATTACACTTTTTCCCCGCAACATTTCTGAGTGCAACTAGGAAACTTCAGGAAATCTAGAAGATTCTGATGGGAGACAAGTTTCAGATATTCAGATGTTCCACAGTTCTTTTGGTGGAAAAGCTAAGTTATGATGAGATATTTTAGCATACAACTAAAACAATAAAATATTAAGAATAAAACAGGGAAGTAAGAAAGAGGAAGAGAAACCAAGAAAGGAACTAATTTACAGCAATCTCAGAAATTTAATTCCAGATTGCCCAGAGGTAAACCTTAAGTATATAAAACTAGATTTCAAAAGGAATTGCAAAAAAAAAAAAAGAGCGAGAAGAAGAGGATGATTTCAGTTCACGACTTTGACTTCTTTTTGGATTTAAGATTGAAAGGCTTTGGCAGAACGATAGAAGCCAGTACAGTTTATTGTGAGTGAGGACTTGTGGTTTTTCTCTCTCTCCTCTGCCCCCACTTCCAGGTCATTCCTGAGTCCCTTAGATTCTAGCTCCATATCTCTCCAGTGTATCGAATTCCTCTTCAGAGCCACTGCCGTCATCTTGCTTCAGGCCACCGTCATTTCAGGTCTTGCGTACTGCTTTAGCCACCGAACCAGTTTCCCAGGTGGCATCTTCTCCCTTCTAATCCAGTGTCTGCGATGCTACCAGGTTTATATTGTATAAAATAAAAGTCTGATTATGTACTCCCCTTTTAAGACTCCTGTAGTGGCCCTGACTACTCTTAGTATAAAATCCACACTCCTTAAAATGTCTTCTATGATCCTTGGACTGTGTCTGTTTGTCTAGCACAGTGGAGATCTCTTTCATTTTTTCATTTAATTGAATTTGAATGCCTCCTCATTGTTCCCCAGTTCATCACTGACTTAAACCCCATAAAGCTCTGTTAAACCAGGCTTCTTCACACAATGTTTCCTGCCTGTCTTTGGAATCACTTAACCATTTAGGACCACTGTCCTAGCCCGGCTTACCTGTCCAGTCTCATTTCTATCCATTGCCTTTCTCCATTTCTTCACTTTATGTTCAAGCAGTTCTGAAGTGCTTGGTGTCCAGAACAGACAGCTATGCTATTTATTACACTGGAGTGTGGCCAGCCTAAATCTAATTAATCCTTCAGAATAAAGCGTATTTGTACCCTCCAAGTTTTTGCTAACCCCCTTATTCCAAAACCCAGGTGCAATTTGGTGCTCTTTCCCGTCTCTCTCAGCACCTATTGCACATCTCTCTTCCAACACTCGTTTTACTATCGCTACTTTCATTTACTTACCTGTCTTCCCCAACCGGACTGTAAACTCCTTGAGGGCAGAAAAGGGCCCTTGTTTGCCTTCGTGTCCCTAGTGTGGAGCCTGGTGGCTTTTACATGGTAGCTACTCATTAAACAGTGCCTATCATTATTATTGTTTTGTTTTGTTTTGTTATGTGAGGAAGATCAGCCCTGAGCTAACATCCATTGCCAATCCTCCTCTTTTTTCTGAGGAAGACTGGCCCTGGGCTAACACCCATGCCCATCTTCCTCCACTTTATATGGGACGCCGCCACAGCATGGCCCAACAAGCGATGTGTCGGTGCGCACCCGGGATCGAACCCGTGAACCCTGGACCGCCGCAGCCGAGCACGCACACTTAACCACTTGCACCACCGGCCGGCCCCCTCATTATTATTGTTGTTGAATAACTGGGACAGATGGAAGAACAAACAGCAAGGCAGTTGACAATCCTAGGAAATTGTGTATACTGTCATTAAGCACGGTGGAAGAAACTGTGTCATATTTGCTGCCAAAACTCATCTTAACAATTTATTCCATATTTATGTTTGTTAAGTGTTTCAACTTTGCTCTCACCATTAAATATTTGTAAGACTCTTCCCCAAGTCTCCTTGTGCTACTTCAGAGATTCCCAAACTGAGATCCATGGATCCGCTATCGTAGATGGAGGCTCAAAGTACTGCCTCTGAAACAATATGCAAGATTTTGTGATTTTGTTCCTTCATTTCTATGGGAATCAACGTCTTAGGTGTTTAAAGAGGCTCTGCACCGTCCCTGGCTGATATCCACTTTGACAGCTTCAACTGCATCAGTGTTGCAACTCCTAAGGTAAGGCAGACTGAACACCCCACAGAAACTCAGTCTCTTTCCACTCCCACTGCCTCAAATGATTCCTTTGCCAATAGACCCTATTATAATTATGATACTACCAGCCACTGGTCTCAAAAAGTTGTGGATTTTAAGTTACACAGGACTCCTTCCCTTCCTCACCCCTGGTTTTGGAGTCAACTGAATTCAGTTCATTCTATGTCATAAATTCCTTGTAAGTTGATGTCTTTGTCTCCATCTTCCCTTAGTGCAAGCCATCATCTTCTTTCATCTGCACTCTTGACATTCCCTCTGCTCATTCCAGTCTGTTCTCTCACCACTCCTAGAGAGTTACCCCTCCCCCAATCCGATTCTGTCACCCCCTGTACCGACTCCTGGTGACGTTCAGATCCATTAACACCCATTTACATGGTGTACAGAGCCCTTAACAATCCTGAACCTGCCCTGTCATCGGAGTTCTAATGTGCCAAGCCCTTTCACGATGCTCCTTCCAATCTTCAAAACTCAGTCCATCATTTTCTCTGCCCTGACCCTGGCAGAATTAGTTTTTCTTTTCCCTGTTTTCCAGGGCACCCACTGTATATCTGTATTGTAGCACTTATTAGGTGGTTTTATGATAATATTTCTATATTTGTTTCCCCCGTAACAACTCTCCAAAATATTGAGCTTTTTAATTAGAAAATCCACCCTATTATTTTTTTATCCCTAGAGACAAGCTCATTGCTTGCCTCACTGAATTAATAATAATGACAATGCTGAAATCTATTGAATGCTTACTATGTGCCAACACTGTGCTGAGCAGTTTACATAGACCATCCCATTAAATCTTCACAGCCCTAGGAGGTAATATGGTGAGCATTAGCTTTTTGCCTGCCTAGCTTCTGAACTCCCATCCTATTTGTGGAGAATCCTTAATTTTGAATCTTGGGGATTGCAAGGACTACCTCATAATTAGGAAACTGAGTTTGGCCAAAGTCCTTCTCCCCGTTATCTGGCAACTAGGGCATAGGAATGGCATGGGACCTAGGTTAAGTGAATTGGATGCTCTCACTGAAACTTGGAATCTGGACAAAGTGAGGCAAAGATGCAGAGATGGAGAGAGAGTTCACAGTGGGGTAGGTATTGTGGCAACCAGAGTCTGGTCATGACAGTGCCAACAAAGACATCCTAAATGGACGGCCCTGCACATTTTACACACCTAGTTCTGCACCATCCCTAGTGATTCTGTGAGCTACATGATATTCTTCCACTATATACATTCTTTCTCTGGATAAGTTAGGCAGAGTTTGTTTCTTTTGCCTTCAGCGAAGCACCCCAATTGATACAGAGAAGTTCTATCATTATCCCCACCTTACAAAAGAGGGATGAGTAGGTACTCAAGTGTTTATTTAATGAATAAATAAATGAGATATTTACAACATTATAATTTCTAAAAGAAGTGTTGATCATTGCCTCAGTTATTAGCAAGTTTGTGCTAGTGGTAATCGTCTGGAATTTATAGGGAAATAAATTACAGGAAATAAGCAGGTTCCTAAAGAGATAGTCTTATGATTTTTTCCTTATGGTGTATCTTAGCCCATCCTCATACACCATCAACATCTGCATCTCCTGTACTTTATCATGAAAAAGTATTTAATGTAATCATTGTAAAATCCTAAATCGTTTCTTTAAAAAGATTGAATGATGTTTACCCACCTGAACTTACTCTAGAAAGAAAGTAGGCTAATATATTTTAGAAATATTTTTAATATAAAGGACTAAAATTAAAGCTGACATGTCACTTATCAATAGATACTTTAAAAAAAATTCCTTAACCAGATTACCACACATCTTATCATTCTAGCTTCTGGAAATTTTTAGAACTACAGTTTCTGTTAAACCCCCAGCTAGGTTTTCCTGAATTGTTCTAGCAGCATTATGATTAAAACTGAAACAATAGCACAAGTGTAACCAAAGATCATCACCTCAGACACTTTAATTGAACTGTCAAATGTCTTAAAAATAATCTTTCATCTAATTTGCTATATCCTGTGATCTTCAGCTCAAAGGTAGTAATTTAAAGAAGAGCAGAGAAGAGTTGATTATTTTTTTCAGACTTAAATGGGTCAAATGTAACCTAACCAAGTTGTAGAAATTAAAAGAAAGCAAATGAGTGACGGTGCAAAATTATATTAAAATTTATTTAACATGAAGTGAATAGTGTGAGAAGGAACCAGTTTCCAGGTCTGGCTGTCCAAGCCTGTGACCTGTATAAATCACCTAATCTCGCTGAGACTCAATTTACTCATCAATAAAATAGCCATGATAACATTACTTCCTCCACAGGGAAAGGATTAAATAAGATAATGCAAAAATGAAAACATTTTGCAAATTCAAAAGAGGTCTATAAACAGCATGTTATCAGTCCCATATATAGATAATGTAAACAAATAATAAATACATTTAAAAGAATACATTCACATATAATCTTGAACTTGTCACATGCTAGAAAAGTTTGTGGGCCGGCCCCGTGGCTTGGTGGTTAAGTGAGCGCGCTCCACTGCTGGCGGCCCGGGTTCGGATCCCGGGCGCGCACCGACGCGCTGCTTGTCCGGCCATGCTGAGGCCGCGTCCCACATACAGCAACTAGAAGGATGTGCAGCTATGACACACAACTATCTACTGGGGCTTTGGGGGGAAAAATAAATAAATAAAATCTTTAAAAAAAAAAAATAAATAAATAAATAAAATCTTTAAAAAAAAAAAAAAAGATAGAAAAGTTTGTAAATATGTTTGAGCAAGAAAAAGTAAATCTTTAAAAATAAAAGCAGTGCTAAAACTTACTTGAAATTAGCTTTGTTTTAAACATAGAGATTAAAACAAGAAGTCAATTATAGAATTTACTTTTATGTGCAGTTTTGATGCAATCTGAATGTTAAAAAATGTATAGAAATTTATATAAAATATACAACTTCTAAAAATGTTTCCTAGTCTAGAGAAGCCTTTCTGCTATAGTATACCATTTGCAGGCATATAATGAGAAAAGTCGTTGAATATCTGTTTCCATCACATTTTTATGAATAAATGATTACAGTTGAATTTATGGATATTATTTAATTTTTAAAATAAAATGTACAGTTTAAAGAAGCTTTGAGAAAGTAGATATACAAGCTTGAAGTAAGTTTTGAGAAAGGAAACCATAAATGTATATTTGCTATAAATAGATAATCTGCATAAAGAATTGTTGTTGTTGTTGTTGTTTGTGAGGAAGATCAGCCCTGAGCTAACATCCATGCTAATCCTCCTCTTTTTGCTGAGGAAGACCAGCTCTGAGCTAACATCTATTGCCAATCCTCCTCCTTTATTTTCCCCAAAGCCCCAGTAGATAGTTGTATGTCATAGTTGCACATCCTTCTAGTTGCTGTATGTGTGATGTGGCCTCAGCATGGCCAGAGAAGCTGTGCGTCAGTGCATGCCCGGGATCCGAACCCGGGCTGCCAGTATGGGAGCTCTCACACTTAACTGCTAAGCCACGGGGCTGGCCCAACATAAAAAATTCAGTAACACAGTTTGGAAAGGTCATTTCTCCACAGGCTACATAAACAGTCCAGAAAATAACCAAAAAATTATTGGTGTGTAAAATCTGCAAAATTATATTTTTATAACTTAAATTCCCCAATTGATTACAAATTAATCATTTTCAGTGATTGGTTGATCTTTATTTAGATATTAATATCATAAATATGACTCAACCCTCGGGTAGGATTTAATGCCCACAGGAAATATCCTGTGCAGCTCACTTCCTATTAGAGTGAGTGTTTTATGTACATGTGAGCTCCCTGAGATCTAACCTGTCTTTGGACATCCAGAGCCCACTGGGGCTGCGAAGGCCTGCACCCAGCACACCTTTGTGGGATGGACCTGAGCTGAATGAACTGGAGCTCTGGCAGGTCCCTCCTCTTGACAGTGGTGGTCCTTCAGAGATGAACTTTTCTAGAACATTTTAGAACTCTGTTATAGAAGAGAAGGGGCTTTGCCCAATTCTCCATGAGAACATGGAATTTAAATTTAAATCACTATTCCACAGGTGCTTCAATATTTATAAAGAATTTATATATATATATTTATCTCATTTTTCTAAAAAATGAATTTTCACAATACTTATAATTTTATTTTTGTTTTTATTTTTTTACAATACTTCTAATTTTTATTTTCACCAATTATCCTTCAGTTTCATGTGTGTTAAACATTCTGTAATGTTGTTATCTTATAAAAAATATAAAAATGAAAATAAATTGTACCTTCTCTCAAGGTTATGAATGAAATATTCAAAGTCGATACTATGTAATACAAAAAAATTACTATGTATATTATATTAAAAAACAAAAAAAGACTGGGTGTAGAGAGTACTATTTAAACAAATCAGTGGTATACAATATTCTTTGAAAAAATGTTTGTTAAACAAATGAAAAGATTGGTAGCGGCTGAATTCCTTGCCTTAAAAATGGTAGTACCTTGAAATAGATCAAGGAAGTATCAAGTAATCATGACCAGGAAGTGTCTAATTAAATGTGTCAGAGTTAAATATTATCCACAGTTAATAATAAACATAAATTTGAAGTGAACAAAGCATTCTTACTCATAGAGTAATAACCTGAGTTCACTCACTTAAGCTGTATTGAGATTTACCAAATGATTATTAGTCAGCCTTTGCTGTGTAGCCAGCAAAATCTCAATAGTATAATAGCAAAAGTGTTTCATTTTTCTCCCTAGCAAGAATATAGGTCACCTGGGGCAACTCTAATTCAGGCTGCTGGTAAATTCAGGCCTGTTCTATGTGTCTTATTGTGGGGTTCAAGATGAAGGCCCAGCGGCTACCTGGGGTCTCTTCTCCTTGTGTCAGAGGTCAGAAACATGCTGTCTCTTAAAGCCTAGGCTCAGAATGGGCACACTGCTACTTCTGTCCACCTGCAACTGGTCAAAGCAAGTCAGATGACCTAGCCCAGCATCAGTGCAGCAGGATGAAGAGTCTTATCATGGATTTGTAGGAGTGAACGTTTGCTGAATGATCATCTAATAATCTAAATAATCTAATCTATCACACTTATTAGTTATTCAAAACAATATATTAAAAAGAGTTGGCAGGTTAAAAAGAGGCACATGGAAGGCTTCTGAGATGCTGGTAACGTTCTGTTTTTTACCTGGGCGGTGGTTACACAGGCAGGTTCACTTGGCGATGAATCATTGAGCTATATGATCATTCATGATCTGTGTACTTTTCCTGTAAGTATGTTATACTTCAAATAGAAGCTTTTATTTAAAAAAACCATTCTGGGGCCGGCCCTCTGGCTTAGCGGTTAAGTGCACGCGCTCCGCTACTGGTGGCCCGGGGTTCGGATCCTGGGCGCGCACCAATGCACCGCTTGTCCGGCCATGCTGAGGCCGCGTCCCACATACAGCAACTAGAAGGATGTGCAGCTATGACATACAACTATCTACTGGGGCTTTGGGGAAAAAAAGGAGGAGGATTGGCAATAGATAATAGCTCAGGGCTGATCTTCCTCACAAAAAAAAAAAAGAAATTGCTGTGAGAAAATTTGTGTCTTTCCAAAGAAATAACATGTATTCCTGAGATGAAATATTATATTTGCATACTAATTAATAATATGAAGATAACCAGGCTAAGTTAATTAATTCAAGAAAATTCATAAAAATGTCTAAGGTCATTTCTGGGTACAACCAAAACTTTTAATTTTGCTTTTGGATATTTTAAAACAAATGTTTGTAGAGAAATGTATTGATCATGCCAGTAACAATCACAATAAACAGAATTAGAAAACAATCTGGCTCAATATATACCACCCAAAGTTTCCAAAGTTCAATATTATCTTCACATAGGTGTAATACATTTTTTAACCAAAAATTGAGAATTTTAAAAGTAATTTTCATGGGGCCAGCCTGGTGGCGCAAGCAGTTAAGTGCGCGCGCTCCACTGCGGTGGTCCGGGGTTCGCTGGTTCGGATCCTGGGCACGCACCGTGGCACCGCTTGTCAAGCCATGCTGTGGTGGCGTCCCATATAAAGTAGAGGAAGATGGGCATGGATGTTAGCCCAGGGCCAGTCTTCCTCAGCAAAAAGAGGAGGATTGGCGGATGTTAGCTCAGGGCTGATCTTCCTCACACAAAATAAATAAATAAATAAAATAATTTTCATAATTTATGCAACATGGATATCAATGTAACCAAGTTGTCATTAGATAAAATTTTACTCCTGTGTATTTAAATGTTTTGAAGCATGTAAGATTAAAACCTTAGTGTTATTCAAACTGTGGATGATAATGTCATTGTTGTGGATTTTAAGAAGCGTGCCTTAAAAAGAATAAAACAGAAATTATCAGAATGCATCTCTTTGGAAAGTGTAAGAACTGTTTCCTGAATCTTTTCAGTTGTGTGTGTGAGGGAAAGAGAAAGCAGGGAGGGGCAGATAGAGAGGGAGGAGGCTGTATAGAGAACTGGATTTTAGATAGTGGCAAAATCTAAAATATATTTATCAGTGATGTCACTGTCAAAATGCCTGACAAAGAGGGGCCTGCCCAGTGGCGTAGCGGTTAGGTTCGTGCGCTCCACTTGGGTGGCCCGAGGTTCGCAGGTTTGGATCCCCAGCGGGGACCTTCGCACTGCTTATTAAGCCATGCTGTGGCAGTGTCCCATATAAAATGGGAAGATGGGCACGGATGTTAGCCCAGGGCCAGTCTTCCTCAGCAAAAAGAGGAGGATTGGCAACAGAAGATAGCTCAGAGCTAATCTTCCTCACAAAACAAACAAACAAAAACAAAAGACTGACAAAAAAGGGAAAAGTCTGACAGGCATTGCCTGTTGCAGAAAGGGTGGAGTCTCCAGTCCCTGACCTAGTCTTGCCCTGGGCCTTTTAGGTTACTTGGCAACTTGAGGAAATCATGACCAGTGTTGTGTCTAGAGAACAATTTCTCCCCAGGAGCCCTGTGTTTATCCTATTTAGAGCCAAGTCTTTAATGATTTAAGGATAAAAACGACTGATGGACTGTTATTATAGTATGCTAATTAGTACTTCAAATACTGCTGATGACAAGCAGCAATTTATTCTAAAGCCCACAACCTAGATGCACGGCAGGTAGAGGGTGACAACAAAGAACAGTTGGAATTCTGGCTGACTTCAGGGTTCCCTGTGTTCTCACCCTTGTTGCATTGTTGGCTTCTCTTCTGCATGTGGTCCTTCTGTCTCACCTCATTTTTTGTTCTGTCTTCCTCCCCAGATTCCATATTGTTTTGTTTACAATGGCTTTTTCATACATTCTGATATCTCTTTTCCTGGCTCCTCTCAGCCATTTTTCCTTTTATATGTGCTTTTAGATGGTTTAATCTAAAACAACACTAATGGTATTGTATAAAATTGAATTACTGTTGTATAATATTAGGAAGGAATTGACGTTTTTACAGTATTATGCCTTCCCATCTAAGCACATGATTATCTAGGTTTGCCATTCCTGCAGATCTTTTTTGTGTATGTGAGGAAGACTGGCCCTGAGCTAACATCTATGCCAGTCTTCCTCTATTTTGTATGCGGGTGGCTGCCACAGCATGGCTTGACGAGCAGTGTGTAGGTCCATGCCCAGGATCCGAACCTGTAAACCCCAGGCTGCTGAAGCAGAGCATGAGAACCCAACCACTATGCCACTGGGCCAGACCCCTGCAGATCTTATTCTATGGTCATCAATGAAACTGTGTAGTTTTCTCATTCAAGTCATTTGTTAAATGACCTTTTCTTGTTAAATTTCTTGCTAAGTATTTTATAGTACTTGGTCATTTTTGTGAATAATTTTTCCCCCAATTTCTTTTCTAGAGTCTCATTGTGTATCCAGACAATGTACCAAATTTTCTTTTTTTTAAAAAAGAACAAGTTTCCTAAGTTTTCTAGTTATATAATCATCTACTCAACAAAAAAATTCCTTTTATCTCTTATTTCCCAAAGTTTATACTAGTTATTTCATTTTCTTGTCTTTGTACATCTGCTGTGAGTACAAAAACAATATTGAATAGTACGTGAGCCTGTCTATGAATCTGGGGGCCAAATTTTAACTATACTCACTTAGTTGTCTGTTTGCAAAAGTAGTTGATAATGCATTACTAAAGCCCGCCCTACAGATAACATCTCTGATGCTTGGGTCACCATGGTAACAGGTGCTTAACTTTTTCAGGAACTGAGAATCTAGTCCTTATCCAGTTCAGGCTGGTTAAGACCACTGACTCATCAACTGGGCTTGTTCGGACGACAGATAGGTGACCATTTGATGTCAAGGAGCCAAAAACAACACCCTCAGATCATGGTAACTGCCATTTTGTGAACATGTGTCCTCTGAAGAGCCATGAAGCTTGACTACACTTGTGCAGATCATCAATTACCTCACTTCTTCTCACCTCCATCTATTCCCACAGTTCAGACCACCCTATGCCCTTATCCCATAAGTATCCCTAATCCCCATTTTTTAGGGAGATGGATTTGAGATTGGTTCTCCTGTCTCCTTGCTTGGCTTCCTTGTGATTGAATCGTTTCTCTGCTGCAAATACGTCATCTCAGTGAGTGGCATAATCGTGCAGCGGGCAAAACAAACCTGGTTCTGTAACATCTAGTTCTTGATATTAATTTAACTGGTTTTAAGTATTTCGCCATTTAATGTATTATTTGTTACTAGGAAGTTATAGTCTACATTATATTTTAACAGAGTCCTCTATTCTCATTTAAAGATTGTGTTATGAATAATTGAATGTTTATTTAATCTTTGACATAACAAGTTGATATAGTTTCTGATATTGAACACCCTTGAACTTGATCATAGGGCATCATTTATTTGCTATTACTGGATTCTAATTGCCAATATTTTATTTAGATTTTGTCAGTCTTGAAGCATAAATTACATAACCTTAGTCTTCCTTTTTTTTATTATTTTATTTTATTTTTTTGCTGAGGAAGATTCACCCTGAGCTAACATCTGTTGCCAATTTCCCTCTATTTTGTATGTGGGTCTCCACCACAGCATTGCTACCGACAAGTGGTATATGTCTGTGCCTGGGAACCAAACCTGGGCCACTGAAGTGGAGCATGCCAAATGTAACCACTAGGCCATGGGGCTGGTCCCCTAGTTTTCCTTTTTGACACCATATTTACTAGACTTTTTAATTAAAGGTATTGTTGATGCAAAATAACCAATAACCATTCTATAGATAAGAGAGATAAGGTGAGTTTTACTTGATCCAAGCTGAGAATTATAACCCGGGAAGGCAATTTCCTCAAAGGAAGAAAGCATTCTGGAGAAGCATGGTTTTCAGTACAGTTTTATACATTTTTAGAACAAAGAACATACATCAAACACGCCCAAGACACATATTCATCAAAGTTTCAAAGATGTATTCAGTTGCAAATTAGCAGGTCCACATGACCCTGATGTCGGGAAAGGGAGCTCATCTTCAGTAGTGCTGACAGAGGCATTCCTGATACTGGTGGGCGTCTGAGGGGACTCTGCATTCTTATCGTGAGGAGTGCATTCTTTTACTTTGAGATAATGTTTAATGCATTCTTTACTTTAATGGTTAAAGAAGATGTACTATGTGTGTTTGATAGGCCATAAGTCAGGCTTCTTTAGGTCAAGCCAAATCGGTTTTGAACCAGAATAGCTACCCCATATAGCTCAATATGTGAAAATCTCTTTTCAGTATGCTGGCCTTATAAATGAACTGTGAGATTTTCACCCATTTTTATGGCTGGGAATGGTTGAATGTTAGTCTCTTTTTAAAGCCTTTCTGTATCTGTGATGTCTCCTTTCTCCCTGTTATTTTCCTTTTTACTTTTTCTCTTTTTTCCTTGATCAGGCTCAAGAGTTTATCTGATTTGTTTATGTTTTCAAAAAAAAAAAAACAGATTTGTGTGTTTTTTTGTGACAGGGTAGGGTAATGTGATAGAGTAAGTTTTAGTTCATTAATGTTTATCTTCCTTAATTTCCTCTTCCTAGTTTTTTGAAAAAAAAATGTATTTTATTGTTCTGTTCCTAATTTTTTAAAATGAGGTTTTAATTCCTTTGTTTTTCATTTTGGGTTTAATAATGAAGGTGTTAAAGTCTATAAACTTCCTTTGAGTACAGCTTTCACCATGTCTTATAGTTATCAGATATAATGAAGTAATGCGTAGACCAATTAAAGAAACAAATTGAGGGGCCAGCCCAGTGGTGTAGTGGTTAAGTGTGTGCGCTCTGCTGCAGCAGCCCGGGTTCGGATCCCAGGCATGCACTGATGCACTGCTCGTCAAGCCATGCTGTGGTGATGTCCCATATAAAGTAGAGGAAGATGGGCATGGATGTTAGCCCAGGGCCAGTCTTCCTTAGCAAAAAGAGGATGATTGGCAGATGTTAGCTCAGGGCTGATCTTCCTCAAAAAAAAAAACAAATTGAAATTTCAGAAATAAATATTAGTAACATAATCATTTAATATATGACAAAGATGGAAAGTCATTTTAATGTCAAAAAGGATTTTTAATAAATGATGTTGGCACAAATGACTATCTTGAAGAATATAAAATTCTTAAGAATATAACACTCATATCTTTTGCCATACACAGAAATAAATTCCACACAATTTTATTACTTAAATTAGAAAAGAAATCTTGCAAGAAATGTTACTATATGTACTATCATGAGTCAAGAAGGAGCTTCTTAACCAAGATTGAAAACTAAGAAAATACATAAAAATAAAAATTTTTGTATGGAAAATATACTATAAACAAAGTCTACAGACAAATAATAGATTATGAAAAGATACATTTATAACATAAATGATAATGTTATATGCAGAAGGCTTAAATATTAATAGAAAAAAAAAGACAACTACTAATCCAATGGAAAAATGGACATATGATAGGCAAAGCCATCACAAAAAGAATGCTCAAATCAAAGTAACAATGAAAATAGCTTAATGTGCTCAAGACTTGCAAAATTAAAAAGAGCTATAATAGCTATTGCTGCTGGGAATGCAGGAAAAATTGTATTTTAATAAATTCCTGGAAGAAATATAAATTCTTACATCCTTTTGGAAAACAAGCTGATAATATCTGTAAAAATTAAAAATACATATGATTTTTGATCCAGCAATAGCTGGGAACCTATTCCAAAGAAATAAAACTACAAGTGTATAAAGAAATACAAACAGGAAACTATATTACATCCTCATGGTTGCAAAAAACTGGAAGCAAAGTGAATGCCCATTAGTAGCGCGGTAGTCAGTTAAGCTGCTAAAAGAATTCCTCTCCTGAAAATATGGTAAGAGTGCATTTATTTGTTCCTTTTGAAATGAGGTGTGTCGCCTAACAGGCTTGGGCCAGTGCAGTGTGAGTGGGAGCCATGTGCCTCTTCTGGCTTGTAGCTTCCAGAGTCAACATGCCAGGTTCCCTTCCCACTCTGCAGTGGCTGTGGAAGCTTGGATCAACCTGGAGCTTCATCAGTCTGGGTAGCTGAAGAACCAAAAGCCTTCCTCTTTTGGACGTGTAGCATGGCCAAAGAAAGAAAACTTTTTTGAGAGGGTAAGCCGCTGAGACTTTGGAATTGTTACTATAGCACAACCAAGCTTGTCAAGACTGATAGAGTAGGGAATGGCTAAATAAATTATGGTCCATCATATAACTGACTTTGACTTTGATTACACCAAATGGCTTGGATTGATTTTCACAAGATATTGCTGAGAGACAAGAGAAAGATGCTGAAAAATGTTTATATATTATCTCAGTTTTTATGAGAAAAAAAATTAACCCATCTTTATACATATATTACTATATAGAGAGATTATATAAATATGGGAAACATATGAAAGAATACATAAAGTTGTTAAGATCATAAAGGAAAGATAAATCCAGACTATAACAATTAAAAAAAAAAAAAGCAAAGCTGTGTGGTGTGATCACATGCCTCAGAGTTATTCACGTTTAATTGTAATTAGAAATAAAATATTGAGTAGATACGATCAAATAATTTCATGCAGTATGTCATTGAATCCAAGATGTTTTGATGCTTGGTGCTTTCTTAGTCTTCCCTGCATCAAGAGATTTTCACACACCTGGCTGAAAATGCTATTAAGAAGAAATACATCAGTGATTCCCAAAGTGTGGCCTTCCTTGGGAACTTGTTAGAAATGCAAATTTGCAGGCCCCGCTGAAGACAGTCCTGAATCAGAAACTAGGAAGGGGCCAGCAATACATTTTATCAAGTCTTTCAGGTGATTCTGATGCAAACTCGTTCCTTACTTGATAAGATATAGCCTTAATTCAGAGATTAAAATGTCAAAAAAAAGCCCATCTTAGAAATAAGGTAACTTATTAGACTGTCATTTTATTTTAACACACTGTCCTCTCTCTGCTACTTCCCATTTGCAAATTCTTTTCTTACTTTCAATATAAATTTCCAATGGTCAGATTTGATGGGCTTTATTTTTTATCTGCCAGGTCATATCACTACAAACAAACTTGCCTTGAGCTCCGCTGTCCACCCTCAATCCAATTAGCTGACAGGAGGCGACCGGGCAGGAGAGAGGAAGTGACGCAAAACAGGACCCTCGGTCACAGGGGCTATGGGGCGTTTCCCAAACGGGCAGGGGGTTTGGGAAGGTCAGGCAACAGTTGACCTAGTATAATTGTTTTCATTTTACATTGATAAAGTACTTTTCCCCTGAAGACAATGGAATGTTGATATTTTATGCTAATTTTATACTTTTTATTATGTTTATATCTTAAAAATGTAACACTTTCGTGTTTAAAACATTTTAATGCTTTTGCTTTGGTAGTTTCACATGCTTTATAAATACTTTTGTTTTTAAAATCAATTTTCTGTCAATGTCTTCCGTTAATCATTTTCTGTTTATTTTTCAGCTGTATATTTCATGTATATTCAAGTATCTTTGATAATCGTTTGTTCAGGAAGAAAAAAAACAAAGCGCTGACTGGGACAAAGGAACACTCTTTCCTGTTCTCGTTGCATGTTTCTAAAAGGAACACTTCAAATGAAATATCCACATTGTCTTATTATTTCAGCATTCCTGTGATCACAGGCACCCGGTATCCTTCCCCCGAGCTGTAGTAATTCCTAGTTAGTGTGATTACTACAGCACCGGCTTGCACTCACACTTGTCCCCTCTAATGCTTTCATTACTGCCATCGTGATCTTTTCAACATTCATAGTCGATCGTGTTATTGCTCCACGGGAAAAGCTTCAGTGACTTTGTGGGGTAACACCAGAATCTTGAACATGGCTTCAAGGCCCTGCATGATCAGGTCCCAGCCTACCTTTCCAGCTTACTCTGAGCTCCAGTTACACAGGCCTTCTTTTATTTTAAAAATTATGAAAATATTTAAACATAGTAAAAGATAACATAGTTCAACAAACTCCCATACAACCAGTTTCCATAATAATCAAGATTTGGCCATATTGCATCTCTAAACAAATATGGACATCTTATTTATTTTCATTTTTTATCTAGCCAGGTTAACCTTCTGGGGTAAGATGGTGCATTCAAAGCCCAGCCTTGCTGGAGAAACTATTTCTGTGAACCTCAGTTTGTCCTTCTGTAAATTGGGAGTAATAATAGTACATATCACATACAGTCATTGTGAAGAATAAATGAATTCATACATTTGAAAAGCTTATAACAGTGTCTGGCATATAGTACATGCTTAATAAATTAGGCCATTATCATTTAGGACAAGCCACACATCTCCTTACCTCAGGGCCTTTGCACAGCCTACAAGCACTATTCTTTTACCCTCTCAGACTGTTCAGTATGTCTACCATAATCCAAATGTTACATCTTCAGGGAAGACGTCCCCAGCCTTCCCAGATTAGGCTATATATGGTCTTAACACACTTTATGCTTTTCCTGCATGGTACTTATTTGAAATTATTAACTTGTGAGGCTGATTAATAGATGTCCTTCCCATTACACTATAAGGAAGCTCCATGAGGGGAGAAGATGATATGTTTAGCTCGCTGTTTTAAATACCAATTACCTAGTACAAAGTAGGTACTCAAAACATTTATTCAATATTTGAAGATCAATTTCTTTTCATCTAATTTGTTTTGGATGAAATCCTCTGCTGTCAATGTGTATAAAGCTAATCATGATAAATACAATAAGTTTTATAACAGGCTTAAACAACTTGTTTTCAGTTATTTGAAGGGTTAAAAATATTTAAAGTATATTAAGTTAATAAAGAATGTTTTTTTGCACAGATTTCTTCAGAAGAAAAAATGCTTCTAGGCATAAAGTTTGTCTGTTCCAGTTTAATTCTAAAGTCAAGGATGGAGTGGAGTCGAGAGAGGTGTACACTAGCAGTTAAGTGGTTCAGATATAAACAGAGGGAAAGCCTCCAGGTAATCTTTCCTATCCTATTCACCTGGCCCGACGATCTGAGCTGAGCATCCCCCACTTTCGTATTTTTACACCATTTCTACTTGCGTATGAGTTTAGGGGATTTGACCTTACAAAAGATCAGTATTATCAAATCTGCTCTTTTTCTAGAAGAATCCACCTGTGTACAAGAATTAGACTTATAATTTTTCATTACAGTAGTTATAGAAAAAAATCCTTCTTTGAAAGTTCATTTCCAAGACATTAGTCACTTATTTTCAAGTTTCCAAATCATATACCCAACTATTAGTATAATAAAATGCAATAAACCAACCAACCTCAGATAAGCTGCAAAAGCATCTTCTCTTAAAGTTCAGTTCACAAATACCTCCAAATAGTTAATCTGTCTTCTGATGGGTAGTATTTATAAGGAAGTTTAGAGAACTCATCAAGGGGAGAAAGAGGATATGGCCCAATTCTTTTTTTTTTTTTTTTTGTGAGGAAGATCAGCCCTGAGCTAACATCCATGCTAATCCTCCTCTTTTTGCTGAGAAAGACAGGCTCTGAGCTAACATCTATTGCCAATCCTCCTCCTTTTTTGTTTTTTCCCCCCAAAGCCCCAGTAGATAGTTGTATGTCATAGTTGCACATCCTTCTAGTTGCTGTATGTGGGACGTGGCCTCAGCATGTCTGGAGAAGCGGTGCATCGGTGCGCGCCCGGGATCTGAACCCGGACCGCCAGCAGTGGAGTGCGCACTTAACCGCTAAGGCACGGGGCCGGCCCGGATATGGCCAAATTCTATATCTAGCATGCTGTGTTCTATATTTTCCTCATTTAATCATTCTGCATGCTAGCATGTTAAAAGCTCCAAATAACGTGCTTAACTTGGTTTAAATGTTTTCCAAGCTTATTTGACCAAGTAACTTATAAATATCCCTCAAAACTAGTTATCAAGTGCACTTGAGGAACGGCTAGTCTGGCTGCATTCTACAGATGGACTGGTCCAGAATTCTATTAAAAGTATAAAACCACCTTGATTGTAGTGGTCCCATAACTCCTGGTGTTCTAGGAGTTCCCATTAAGAGTTCACAAACCGTCCATTTAATAATTCAGTTTAGCATCTTACCAAGAGTTTGTGTGTTCTAACTTGTAATTTGCAAAATCTCCTTCCTTCCTTCTGAAGAACAGGATATCTGCCAGTCTCTAACCTTTGAAAACCTTAATAATTTCTTTCATAATTCCTCAAGGCTTTAGTAAAAGCAATTTAATAACCTTGTCTATCAAGTTCGTAATGAGCATTGGGGCAGACGGGGTTTAAGTGGTATCTTGAGGCATCTGAGAAGAGAAGCGGATGAACCTTATGACCTTTGCGACCAGCAACTTGAAAGCTGTCTGGCAACATACTGATCTTTTCAAATCAGCGGCTTGACACAGGAGACGTATACCACAATTACTTGAGAAATTATTTTGAAAAGCTCCCCAAGTGATTTTGATGCACATTTCTAGTCAAAATTCCTTGTTTGGAATAACACGTTCCTCCCCGTAACCATCTGCAGTAAGGACAATTTAACTGTTGTCTGCAATCAACAGTCAGGACCTCTAAGCTTTTAACTGCTTCAGGCCCGGTATTCTCCTGAGTATACTGCACTTCACTTCCTTAAGAGTAGTTTAGGGTACTCTACCATTATTCCTTGATCTGGCTTATCATAATTAAGATGAGAGGACTACTTTTTCCCAAGGTACACATTTTTTCCACTTGATCAACCAATTCTTCCTCTGTGGTTAAATTTAAGTTTCAAAGAGCAGTTTTCCTAACACTTTTTCTTCTTCCTGGGAGTAGGAAAACAACAAACGTACCAGGAAGTCCTGCTGGAGTATTCCAGCACATTCTTTAGTAGTTTACATTTCCCGATACAGTCTGGTCTTGCCTCTGTGCGGTGGTTGTCTTACGGGTGAACTATCCTCTTCACCTGGCCCGACGGTCTGAGCGTCCCCCACCAGAAGCCCCTCCCTCTCCTTGTGGCCTCTGGTCTGCAGAGCACCCTGGTTATGTGACTCCCCCAGAGACGCAGCACAGCACTACCTCATCTCCCGAGCCTTCTCTGTCTAACCAAGTTATCCTTTCTCTCATTATATCCCAGCAGCTTTACTCCACCAACCTTACTCGTATATTTATATATTACAGTATATTTATTATTATTCCTGGTCAGTGACTTGTCTGAGACTTTAAGTACAATTTTTGATTTCTGGGAAATTAAAACTATTATTCTTTTTATATCTTACAGTCTTCAGAGATCATAGTTTTTTAAAGAAAAAACTACTGAATTCATTTTGGTGATTTAAAACAAGATATAATTTAGGTAATTATTTTATCTTTTCAAATAAAACCTCCTACAATTAATTGACTAATAGTTTAAGCACAGGTTACTATGCTTAACTGATTTAGGTTTATGTGAACTTGAAATAATACCATTGTTTTCAGCTGTCTTAGCAACATCAAAGGGAAAGGACTAGCTAAATGCCACCTTTGCTCCTAAACTACCAAGAGCTAAGACACATACAAATTTTATGGTAAGTAATCTAAAACTCTTCTAAAAATGATTAACTGTTATTCTATCCAACAAGAAAACAAATACAAGAGATCTATCTAATTAGTTAAGACACCAGA
This sequence comes from Ceratotherium simum simum, assembly GCF_057802395.1. Classification (NCBI taxonomy): domain Eukaryota; kingdom Metazoa; phylum Chordata; class Mammalia; order Perissodactyla; family Rhinocerotidae; genus Ceratotherium; species Ceratotherium simum. The sequence continues at coordinate 2,383,162 of NC_141918.1, read as the reverse complement.
TACTCGTCATGCAGTTTCAGTATCTAGTAACAAACCTCTAAACTTTAAAATTCTGTTTCACAACTTCTAAGTACTAATAACACACTGTAAAAGGTTGATATCCACTTTAAAGTACACATAGAAGTACCAGTGTACACAATTACCAAGTAAATGTGCATACATACCGAAGATTCTCAAGTCTAGTTTTGGAGCTCAACCTGAGTCTCCAAAGATTGATTTTATATATATATATCTGAGTCATTAGCATTACTTTAAGAAATAGAATTTTACATGGGGTGAATGAAATATCAAATATCTGGATACTCTACCTCTAGAAAGTTGACAGACATCAATCTATATTTTTCATGTCAAAACGTGATTGACTTGAGTTGGCCCAAAGAACAAATTATCTTTTTATCTTACCAAATATTAAGAGTGCAAAATGAAACCATTAGGGGGGCTGGCCCGGTGATGCAAGCGGTTAGGTGCTCTTGCGGCCCAGGGTTCGCAGGTTCGGATCCCCAGCGCACACCGAAGCACTGCTTGTTAAGCCATACTGTGGCGGTGTCCCATATAAAGTGAGGAAGACGGGCAGGGATGTTAGCCCAGGGCCAATCTTCCTCAGCAAAAAAGAGGAGGATTGGCATTGGATGTTAGCTCAGGGCTAGTCCTCCTCACGAAAAAAAAAAAAAAACCATTAGGAATTAAAAACAAATAAGCATTTTAGAATGGTTTTTTCAGGGCCGGCCCCGTGGCTTAGCAGTTAAGTGCGCGTGCTCTGCTGCTGGCAGCCCGGGTTCGGATCCCGGGTGCGCACCAACGCAATGCTTCTCTGGCCATGCTGAGGCTGCGTCCCACATACAGCAACTAGAAGGATGTGCAGCTATGACATACAACTATCTACTGGGGCTTTGGGGGGGAAAAATAAATAAATAAAAATCTTTAAAAAAAAAAATGGTTTTTTCAGTACCTTCAAATTCTGACAAAACACAGTACATTAAAAAAAATTAAATATGCCAATTTTGCTTACTTCTATTAGCTTTTTTAAAAAAACAATTTCCATTTTCTGTCCATATTCAGTAAATAATAAAATGAAACTCTTGTTTTTTCATATTGGAGCTTATAGCTCTAGAGTATTCCTAAAAAAATAATGTAATCAGAAATAAAAAATGCTGATAGTTCCAAGTAACAAATCTGTAATTGATACTAATAGTGATCTTCCTTAAGCTTACATTTTAATGTTTCCCTTAATGAGTGTGTCTCAATCAATTTTTTTGTTGTTGTTATTGTTAACAACACCCCCATCCACCCAAAACACACCTAAGGACTTTGTTAAATTTAAGAAAATAGCCTAAAATGTTGGTCGCAATGTCAGAGATGGCTAGATTAAAAATAACATAACTGCTAATGACAAAAATGGCCTACCTTTTATTTTCAACTACTTTTGTTTTCAACTACTTTTGTTATATGTGCATTTTAAAATTCATTATTTAACAAAAAATGACTTTTAAAATATATATTTCAAGTCTCAGTTAATTTGAAAGAAATGTATAACATTTCATCTGAAAATAATAGTTTCAGCAGATATATGCAAGATCCCTACATGAGCTGTAAATGTCATCAAAAACACCACACTTTAGTATTTTTAAAGGGGAATTCAAGGTAGAGTTTTTCAGCACCATGCAAGTGATTAAAGACAGTACTTTTACATGTAAAAATTTACACTAAGAAACTCAAGCACAGAAAGTCTGATACTTTATCAAAATAACAAGAACAAAATGAGCAATGAAAAAATAGCAAAAGCCATTATAAAAAATAGTAAACTCCTATTTAAATTCCTGTGTTCTCACAGATTAAAAGTGTTTTTCAATTCACTATATCACACAGATTGTAGCATACTTTAAGCTCTAACATAGAAAAGTAACAAGGGATATTTGAAATTCAAGCTGCACTTCCCAAAATAGTTTTAACTGGAGCCTCTGATGTCTTCATAAATATTCTTGACAATAATATATGATAAAGGATAGTTATTTAGTAGTATAATTCTAGGTTATTTTTCTTTGAATTGCTTTTAATACTGCTTCTTAAATATTTGTGTAAAATATAAATATTTATTACATTTTTGGGGTTCTCGGAACACAAGGGAGTGTCTGAATTAAAAAGCTGTTGTTTTTTCCTGGTATACAAGCATATGAAGATGTCTTTCTTGTTCAAAATGCTTTAGATTTAATCTTATTTCCATATTTCAAGTTATTTTAGAACAAATGCAAAAGGTCAAAAGATTATCATAGATATTCAAATATTCCCATGAAATATATCACACCCCCTGAGGATTTAATACAAGTTCACAAAGAATATCAAATTAATCATTTCCTCCTATAAATATTTTCTTTTTATTTATTTTGTGTTTAGAAGTTGCAGTTTTAAGTACTATTAACAGAAAATACATAACAAAAGCTTCCTAACAAGTGAAAAAAATAATTATAAATGCTGGAAAAATTGGCCTCATTAACATATTTACAGACTTTTACTTAATACATACTCCATTGGAAATTAATTATATGACATTTATACAAGCATTAACATTTCCCAATCACTCTGAGTAGAGAGTACTTCAGTTCTTTACTGTCTATACCCAAAGGGGAAAGTCAGAAACGGTCAATCTGAGACGCTGTTGACACAGTGTTCTGTTCCTTCGCCTAAAGATGTTTCTGTCGAATAAGTGTCCTTATGCTTCTTCTTCTCTTTGCTCTGATCTTCCTGCAGCTTCAGAATTATGTTTCGGATTTCTTCTCTTTTTGTTCTCATTCTTGGGGGAGGGAACCAGTTTGCCAAATTCATAGGAAGTTCAAAATTGAGAATTGGATTCTGAAAATAAAAATATTAAAATACATATTAGAAAATTATAATAAATAATATTTTAGTTCCAATCACAAAAGCATTCGAGAGTTAAAAATGAAAAATCAATAACTCATTTAATATGTATTTACTAATTATCTGTTACATGCCAGGCACTATGTGAGGCACTGAAGCTATGACAGTTTCTGCCTACAGATCTTATAGTCTACATCAGGGGTCAGCAAACTGTGGCTAGTGGCCCAACTTCTGCCTACTGCCTGTTTTTGTAAGTAAAGCCTTATTGGAACCAGCCACACTAACTCATTTACATATTATCTGTGGATGCTTTCATGCCACAAAAGCAGAACCGAGAACAGGAACAAAGACCGTATAGCCGCAAAGCCTAAAATATTTCCTATCTGGCCCTTTATAAAAAGGTTTGCTGACCTTGGTCTAGACAGACAACTCAACAATTAAATCAATGAATATGACAAGTATTATGACAGAGAAGCACAGGGTCCTATGAGAATACATATCTGGGGGCTTAACACAATTCCAAGAAGAAGTGATATTTAAGCTAAGACCTGAAGAATACGTAGAAGTTAGCTAAATAAAAAAATGGGAGAAGCAACAGGGAAGAGTATTCTAGGTATGGAAATATGTATGAAGGCCTAGAGACAAGAAAGAACATGACACAATACGAGAAACAGAATGACACTCAGGTGGCTGGTATACAAAACGCTGCGGTGAGAAAGGGAGGAAATGAGGCTGGAAGCCTGGACTGCAGCTGGATCATGCAGATCATGGGAAGGATTTCTGTCTTTAAGCCAACAGCAACAGGAAGCTACTATAAAATTTAAAGCAGGGAAGTAACATGGTTCGATTTGGGTTTTGGGAAAATACCTGTGAAAAATAGAAGGCAGGAGGCCTAGTTAGAGATTGGTGCAGCACTTTAGAATAGTAATGCTAGCGTACTGGACTTAGAAAGTGGCAGCCGGGATAAAGAAGTGAACACACCTGACAGGAAGTGACAGAATTCACAGGACTTAGTGGTACACTGGATGGTGGATGAAGAGGAAGGAGTCAAGATAACTGTAAAGAATATCCAAGAGAGGTATGCATGGTACTGTACCTCTGAAGTCAAAGGCAGAGAGTGTTATGAGGAAGGAATGGTCAGCGGTGTCAAGTGATGCTGAGAGGTCAGAAACAATTTCAACATAAGGGTGAGACGAAGCCACATTATAGAGATTTGAGAAGCAGGTAGGATTTGTGGAAATGGAGACAGTGAATATAAATACTTCTCCAGAAATATATCTGTGAAGGTGAGAAAAGAGAGTAAAAGAGGTGGTCCGAGTTCATGGGAGAGATTTCTTAAGATGGAGAAAGCCAGCGGAGAGGCAGAGTTGATCAGCGACGAGGAATGAAGTCAACAAGCCTTAGGTTTGATGAAGTATAAATAGTCATTTTATCCCTTAAAAATTCTCCAATTTGGGAGTTTTTGCTCCCTGAAATAATTTTTGAAAGGATAGTTTTCAAACTCTTTAAAATATTTGCTTATTGTGCTTTTTACACTAATGTAAGGTCATATACAGTATTTTATTATTTATTATATCAGATCCAACAAACTGAAACTCACCTCAAAAAAACTCTCTACATACTGCAATATGTACACACCACAATCACTGAAGTTGTTTTGCTGGGGTACTTTTGGATTAGAGCCTTTCATAACATCTTTGGAAAAACTTCTTTTGCTTCCTTTTTTAACTTCCCATTCCACCTCTAAATACCTGCAATAATGCATACATAGTGAGAATATACATATACATAGTCCCTCATTTGCACCAGAATACAAAGTACAAGGTACAAAGTTTTGAACTTACTCTCTTAGAATTTTTACAACATTTGACCGAGAAGGGCCTCTGAGTGAGTCCATCAGTAGGATACAAGGTCTGCAGGGTAGAAATGACCGAATGTTAACACTTTATAATGTTAAAAAGGCATAAAAAGATGCATATTAACAATAAAATTTAAACCCTTCAAAATTCCCTTTATATGCCTCAGTAAAACTTAGGGGGAAAAAATAAACGTTATAGGCACATACATCCTAATAACACTTAAGTATCTATGGGTATATTAAATACTGAATTATAGAATATTAATTTAACCATATCTTAGTTATGAATATATTTCACTTAAGTTCCATAGTTGGTTCCTAAAAATACTTCAAAATTTAGTAAAAATTCAAAACAATACTGAAAATTGGAACATCCCTATATTCCAAAATAACCAAAGGTGAGACCATGCAAAAGTAGAAGAAAATAATCCCATTTTTAACTAAAACTTACTATTATTACCAGTTAACAGAACAGGTTATCATCACGTAAAAGAATTAATTTTTTTAACTTTATTCCTTTTTAATTAATTAATTAATTAATTTCTGTGAGGAGATCAGCCCTGTGCTAATATCTGCCAATCCTCCTCTTTTTTTTGTTGAGGAAGACTGGCCCTGGGCTAACATCTGTGCCCATCTTCCTCCACTTTATATGGGATACTGCCACAGCATGGCTTGCCAAGCAGTGCATCAGTGCGCCCAGGATCCGAACTGGCGAACCCCGGGCCACCGCAGAACGCACGCACCCAACCGCTTGCGCCACCAGGCTGGCCCCAAGAATTAGTTTATTATTTTTTAAATATATATTTTTTTTTTTGGTGAGGAGGATTGGCCCTGAGCTAACATCTGTGCCAATCTTCCTCTATTTTTTCTATGTGGGACGCCACCAGAGCATGGCTTGATGAGTGGTGTGTAGGTCCATGCCTGGGATTTGAGCCTGCAAACCCCAGAACACCAAAGTGGAGCGTGCACACTTAACTGCTACACCACCGGGCCAGTCCAAGAATTAGTTTAAAATTCAGTGTTTTTTGCAAGATTCCACTTGAGAACACTCAACATAAATAACACTCAACCTTGAAAATTTTGTTGTAAACTCAAGTAAGTGAGGAAGTCTAACGTAGTGCAAAAGTCTTGGAATGTTAAAAATTTAAGTTCTTCCTGGCTGCAATTTTATGGGATTTGGCGCAGATCTCTTAACTGCTCTAGGTCTCTATATTTTCTTTTAACGAAGTTTGCTTTTCAAAGCTGTTAATGGGAGTTGCAGCCAACATTTTCTACAAAAAAGTCAAAAGAGGTGAAATCTAGAACTAGGTAATAAATACTTCATCACCTAAGAAGTTTGGAGCCCCTGGAAAGACCTCAGAACCTGTACTGCTGAGAAGCAAAACAGACTCCTTCTCATCTGGGGTTCCCATCTGGTACATGTTCCTGGGGACTGCCTTCAGTCACTCCACAGTCTTCACATAGTAACTATGGAACCAGTGTAAATGCCAATTCAAATGTTACTGATCTCAAGGATAGTTCTTTGTCCTTTTCTGCTGCAAATCACTATATATCCAAAAGGAATAGTGGCTCTCTATGGAAATGTATGTGCACACACAAACATGGAAAATGGGCAAACAGAGGACTGAAAAGATTATCCTTTCTCCCCAACCTTATCCCTGGACATTGAGCATGACACCCAGTTTTCCTCACTGACCCTGATAGCCTTTGTGACTTTTGCCTAAGCCCTTGTTTAAATAAAAACTGTCTAGTCGTGTTTTATTCTATGAAAGTATGTAAATAAAAATTATCATATAGTTTGCAAGATATACAGTCAATGCTTACTGTTTACAGATAGTAGGCTTTAAATGCCACTGTCCTATTTCTGAATTGCAATTGTCATCGGCAAGGAATCCATCGTCACTGCTATCATCCTATAAAACACAGCTTACTGTTAGTATTGAAAATATACAATCTAAATAACTAATAACCCGACAAAACAGCACTATTGAGGAACAAATATGTAAAAAAGTTTTTTTCTAATAGGTGATCAGATACTAGAAAATGCGGTATGTCACTTGAGTCGAATTACCTAATGCTACAACACGAACATTTTAATGAAAAGAAACTATCAATCAGAGGTCTACAAAAAATTGTTATGGCTATTTTTCAGCCTAGAATAAATTTTTAAAGACTGAATATATTATGACTGATTCTTCTCCAGTCAAATACTACTGCTCTGATTTTAGGTATTTTTACAAACATTTAGTTTGTTGGCTAAGATAAGTTATTCACTTTTCACAACAGAACACAAAAGACTTATTTTATTATTCTTTTTCATACATAATTTTTTCAAATCAGAAATATTTAAAGGGTTTCTGGAAACACTGTTTTCCTTGATAAAACCATATATCCACTTCACTTGAGAGAAGACAGCATAATGACATTGCGTCTTATTCTGTAGATCATCCTGAATGTAAAACAAACAAGTTTATTTTTGTGCTTTGAGAAAGCTTCTGGCAACATTATGAATGAAGTAATTAATAGCAGGAATAATAATAATAGTAATATGACACAGTTAGATTGGCTAGTTCACACAACTGCTATGACTAAAGAAATATAAGAATAAGTGCTCGTTATAAACCTGGGATGTAATCCACATTTGTGTCTGTAAATGTTGGAGAGAAAAACTGTATTTCATAGCTACACATTGCAGACCAAAGGACATCACAAAAAACGGCTTTTGTTCGCAAGAAGATTAAGCAAGAATGAAAAACGGTGCAGCACAAAGCTATCTTCACTACTAGATAAACTCCAAGTTCGTCCTAACAACTAAAAGAAGGTCAGAGAATTAAAGAAATGGTATGCTGTAGGATTCTTACAAACTTTTCTCTCAATATAAGGTCCTCTTTAACTGAAGTTACAAAATATTTTCAAAAATAGACTTTATTCTTGGTGTTAGTAAGGTTTAGTAGAGCAAGAGAGACACTAAGAAAACATTAGAATTGACCTATATAAGGGTTTGGTTTTTTTTTTTTTGTGAGAAAGATTGGCCCTGAGCTAACATCTGTGCCAATCTTCCTCTATTTTGTAGGTGGGTCACTGCCACAGCATGGCTTGACAAACAGTGTGTAGGTCCAAGCCCAGGATCCGAACCAGCAAACCCCGGGCTGCCGAAGCGGAGCACTCGAACTTAACCACTACACCACCAGGCCAGCCCTAACCTATATCAGTTTTTTTTTTTTTTTTTTTTTTATCTTTTTGTTTTTTGTGAGGGAGATCAGCCCTGAGCTAACATCTGTGCTAATCCTCCTCTTTTTGCTGAGGAAGACAGGCTCTGAGCTAATATCTATTGCCAATCCTCCTCCTTTTTTTTCCTTCCCCAAAGCCCCAGTGGATAGTTGTATGTCATAGCTGCACATCCTTCTAGTTGCTGCATGTGGGACGCGGCCTCAGCATGGCCCGACAAGCGGCGCGTCGGTGCGCGCCCGGGATCTGAACCCAGGCTGCCAGTAGCGGAGTGCGCGCACTTAACCACTAAGCCACCGGGCTGGCCCCCTATATTAGTTTTAACTAAATATTATCTGCTCCTACCATGATACATATACATTAAATTCGACAAAAGAAAAGAATCATTGGAAAAGTGGAAAAATAATATAATTTTGCTGTGCTCATGCACTACATAATTGAAAATTTAAATATTTGCCTCTTAAATCTTAAGTTAGACAAAGGTTAAGTATAGCCCATAAATGCTTTAAAAGAGGAAGAGAAAGGAGTGGTAGGGGTGGTGGCTGGGTTGGGGTGGAAGAATTAATTTTATATTAAAGCTTTCTGATGTGGGTAATATTAGTTCACAATGAAAAAAATAGAAAAGAAAATAGGACAGCCCTAATACGTTTACCCTGGCAACTTCTGAACTGAAAACTAAATTTACGTTTTGAGATCAGACCCAGATCCAGAAGGCATGAGTTCTGGTTGAAGGAATGCCTACAGGACTCCAAAGAAAAATTTTTAATTAGATAAAACATTAGAACTTTTTGCTAAGTATTAAGTTTCACCTGGTTATCCTGATCTTCTGAGAAGTCGATGAGTTCATCTTCAAGCATTTTACTACCTTCAGCTGACTCATCACTATAGTTTAGTCTGATTTTGCTTAAGCCATCTGTATTGATAAGAAACATTATATAATAAAAAAAGAACATGCATATAACTTATAGTATATGATGTTATGCCAGTAGTCAATTAATGATGTAGTGATTAAAGATACAAAATCTGCCTTAGCATGTAGTATCACAAATATAAAATAAATTACTTTTAATAACCCTGGAATGACATGTCAATTACAGAGTTGTTTCTACTACTCAGGCCCTAAAATTCATTAAAATTTAAAAATGAGGTATTAATTATCTGATTAAATATATGTATATTTAAATACATATATGTATGTATATAAATAAATGTATTTGTGCTAGATATGCCAGATATCCTTAATAACAGAAGCTACATAGTCTGAAAATAACTTAAATGTCCAATAACAGGAACAGTTAGCAAACTGTAGAACATAAACTATTGTACATCTTAAAAATTAAAACTGTGAACATATGGGAAGTTGTACAGTAATCATCATGTTAGGAGAGTAGTTATGGAGGAGTTCCCCAACTCTGCATGTTTTTCCTTCACGTTTGGTTATGTTCATAGACTTTTCAATAAAATAAAACAACACAAGCCAAATGTAGGTCCTGGTAGGATGAAAATAAATGACTCATAAGAAAAATTCGAAATGGATACTTTTAAAGGTCTGTTTCAAAAATCTAAATCCTTAAAAATCAATTATTTTCAATTGATTTATTAGCTGAAAGAAGCAAATCACATAAAATGTTTCAAAGACACAGAAGATTTCCATGAAAATAATGAAAACTGAGTCAAGGACTTCAATACCAAATATGCTAATATTGTTTACTATAGAGCATACCATTTCCAAGTTTTAAAAAGCATGACTTTAAGGTATTTTTAGACAGGATAAAATTTATTTGGCATAAGTTATTAAAAAAGAATTAAGGATATTAATATAAGCAAGATGGGATGAGAAGACAGAAAAATAAAATGTGCTCCTTAAAAGACATATATAAATCTAAATGTTGTGATCAGAAACATACTATTTAAAATAACTAATAAAGCACTACGGTAAATCCTTTTGTGATGCAAACAATAACCTTTCTATTTATCTTTTTCAAAAATCTATATTTTTATGCTTGCAGCTAAAACATCTATATTTGAATGAAATTTGTTTAAATCCTTAGGCAATTCAGAATTAGTCAATAACAATCAAGTTATTCTAGCAGCAAATTATTCCTATCTACCGAAACTGTGTCATATCAATATGAAGCTTATACAAGTTAAACTGTATGTGCATTTCAAAACTGGAGAAAAATAATTTAAATAGTGTAGTCAATTCCTTCAATTATTTCATTCAGTAAACAAATGCCCAGGTGTAAACTGAGTTGATAACTCAATCAGCTGTTTGCTTAATTAGTGCCAGTTCTTGAGAGCTTTTCCTACAGTGAGCTCATCTGAACATGCTGAGGGTAATTCTAGAGCTTAAACATACACGTTTTCACGCTCCATACAAGAGAACTATTTCATATGGTGCCCAACTGAAAAAGCAGCAAATGAAGCAGTGATACCACACATTGTTATTTTCCTACAGTTGACCTTAAAAACCTAATCCCTGTGATAAGATACAATTCCCCTTATTTACCACAGCATGTTATCTGCCCTCAGTAGTCAACATGTGACTGTAAGTGTTCGATGGTAAAAATTATGTTAAAACTGTCTAAAATGCTTCATTTAAATCCTGTCAACTATAGTCCTAGACCAAACAGAAATCAATTACTGAGATATTAATCATATCACAAAAATTTCTACAAGCTCTTCTTATCCTGGTTTTTAATGCCATCATTTTCTATGGGATAGACTGCTTGATGATCCTTTCTGAGGTAGCGGAGGCACTCCTACACAGCACTCTTCTTTACTGTCATTTTGGGTGAATGATCCCTGGGAAACACGTGATGAAAGCTATGGGACCTCATTCCTGAACAATGCACAGACCTGCCATAGAGCACCATTCTTTAAACCATGGGACACTATCATCCTTGGATTAAGATGAGCATTAAAAAGAACAGGAAATAGTGCATCACAGAGTCAAGGTAAATTAACTTCCTTTAAGGAAGATGCGGGTGATATGGTTACACACATAGTAAAAACAAAACAAAAGCAACACTATAATAAAAAAGAATAAATAGAATAAATAGATATTAGAAAGGCAAACTACATGAAACAGGTTATTCTTTACTTTGGCCTCCACTGGGATTTGTGAGGATATTTACCCAAATTTAACAGGCTACTACTTGACTAGAACACTAATTTGTAAGAGAGAGCCACTAGGAATTTCTGGGGTTTGTGTATATGAAGCCCCAGGCTTTGTCCCATTGCTGTGTTTTAAATCATGCACTTTAATTCATTTGAGTTCAAGTGTATGCGATTACAGATAAAGGGAACTTAAAAAAAAATAGTTCTATGGAGATATAATTCACATAGCATACAATTCATCCATTTAAAGTGTACAATTCAGTGGATTTTAGTATATTTACACGTGTGCAACCATCACTAGAGTCAATTTTAAAACATTTTGAAAGAAGTTTTAAACTTCAAAAAGAAACCCTGTACCCTTCAGCTATCACCCCTCTCCCCATGTTCCTGTCCTCCTATCATAGTGGCTAAGCAGCCACTAATCAATTCTACAGATTTTCCTGTTTGGGAGATTTCATACAAATGGAATCATATAATATGTGGTCTTTCGTGACTACTTTCACTTAGCATAATATTTTCACGGTTCATCTATGTTGTACATGTATCAGTACTTCATTTCTTTTTATGGCTTAATAATATTCCATTGGATGGATATACCACACTTTGATTATCCATTTGTCAGCTGATGAACATTTGGGTTGTTTTTACCTTTTGGCCATTACGAATAATGATGCTATAAACATTCATGTCCAAGTTTTTGTGTGGACATGTTTTCTTGGGTATATATATAGCAGTGGAATTGCTGGGTCTTATGGTAACTCTATATTTAACTTTTCAAGGAACTGTCAAACTGTGTTCCAAAGTAGCTGCACCATTTTACATCCCACTAATAATATCTGAGGGTTCTGATTTCTCCATAGCCTCGCTAACACTTGTTAGTATCTGACTTTTGATTCTGGCCATGCTAGTGTGGTATGAAAAGGTATCTCATTGTGGTTTTTTTTTTTTTTTTTTTTGTGAGGAAGATCAGCCCTGAGCTAACATCCATGCCAATCCTCCTCTTTTTGCTGAGGAAGACCGGCCCTGAGCTAACATCTATTGCCAATTTTCCTCCTCTTTTTCCCTTTTCTCCCCAAAGCCCCAGTCGATAGTTGTATGTCATAGTTGCACATCCTTCTAGCTGCTGTATGTGGGACGCAGCCTCAGCATGGCTGGACAAGCGGTGCGTCAGTGTGCGCCTGGGATCCGAACCTGGGCTGCCAATAGCAGAGCACACACACTTAACCGCTAAGCCACGGGGCCAGCCCCTCATTGTGGTTTTGATGTACATTTCCTTTATGATCAATGATGTCCAGCATCTTCTCATGTGCTGACTGGCAGGACTTTATTTTAAAGGGAATCAGAAACAGTGCACACTGCCTTGAAGGCTTAGTCTTTAGAGTACCCAAAGTGGTAATTAATCTCCAATGTGGCTATTCACTGCCTCTTTTAATTTTTTTCTATGCAAATTTTTTTTTTTTTTTTGAGGAAGATCGGCCCTGAGCTAACATCTGCCAACCTTCCTCTTTTTCCTGAGGAAGACTGGCCCTGGGCTAACATCCATGCTGATCTTCCTCTACTTTATATGGGATGCCGCCACAGCATGGCTTGACAAGCGGTGCGTCAGTATGCGCCCAGGATCCGAACCGGTGAACCCCAGGCCGCCGCAGCAGAGCGCACGCACTTAACCACTTGCGCCACTGGGCCGGCCCCTCTACACAAATATTAAAATACTAAAACTGAAAAGAAACTACAGGCAGTACTTGGTGGTTACCTACTTTGCCTCTCTTCATTCCATTTCCTGCCTGATGAAAGACACTGGACAGTGAGCTAGAAAAGGCAGTATTTATCTGCTAGGCTTTTGAAGTACTATTTTACTATATCTGCTAAATTTCCCCTTTCTGCCTCTTATTTTATACCTTCCAAGGGCACATTCTAGGGCTAATGTCAGCTTTATGCAGCTCTGTGATAAAACAAATAAAAAATATTTTTATAAGAACTCAGCAACAGCTTTCTGACTCAGTAAAATAATATACGCTGGTAGAGTACCAAGAGTATGTTCAGCATTCACAATTTCTGATATATTCTTTCTGAATTCACATAATTTCTTCTATGCTTTATATTGACTTTTTTCCACCAAAGAAAATGTATTAGATCTAGTCACTGTTAAGTACATTTGCGAGGTACAACTATAGCATGTTATGGAGCAGACTATTTTACTTTTGGGTTTGAGAGGAAATTATACAATTGATTTGATATGAAATTTAAGGATTTGAACAGAAACCTGAGATTTCTATAACAAGTGCTAGAAATACGGAACTGGTTGAAGGAAAAAAACGAATTTATTAGAAATGAAGAGAAATAAAAAGAGGCGGGACCAACGCCCTTCTTCCCATTGAAAACAATGAAGGAGAGTGACGAATAAGGAACTAACCTTTAATTTGAACATCAACAAGTATTTTGGAGGAGAAAGCTTTAATTTCTGCCGCTGGCCACTTGATCTCAAGCCCATCTGTAAGCTGAGAAAACTGAACAAATTGGCCTGACAGATTTAAGACTGTGCAACTTCTGTTTATGCTGAATACAGTAAATTTTCTATGAAATAAAAATAAATCCAAGTTCCTATAAATGGAAACTGTCGACCTCGTACTCCATTTTAAAACTGCACTCTCTGTAGGAGTGAGGGAAGGAGATGACTGCAAAGGGGGCACAAAGGAATTTTTTGGAGTGATGGGAAGGTTCTAAACTGTGATTATTGTAGTGATTACATGACGTATATATTTATCAAAGCTCAATGAGCCAAACTTATAAAATAAGTGAATGTTATTGTAAGTAAATTTTACCTGAATAAGCCTGACTTAAAAAAAAAAAAAAAAAAGTGCGTCCTGAAATCTTAATCCTGTTTATAAAAAATTCAATTTATTCTGAATTCCTCGATTCTTTCAAAACATTAAGAGACATACCTGTATGGTGCACAGAACTTAAATATTCATTCTGTAGGCCATTCTCACTTTTAGTCCTATCAACAACTTTCTGGCATGCAGATTCTCCTTTATTCGATTCTTCATTTTCACTTGCAGTATGATTTATTTTTTTCAGGCTACATTTCACACTGCATATGTTTCTCCGACAACGAGGCTCACTTTCCTCCTGTTCAGCACTTGGGTCAATTACAGCTACACAATGCTTTTTGTTTAGCATCTTCTTAATTACAGGCTTGGCAGAAGAGTTTTGTGAACAACTGTCCATTTCACTGGCTGAAGGAGAAGAAATACAACTGTCCTCTATAGTTGAACATTTTTGCATGACTGTATTTTCATGGTAATGAGGATTAGGTTCATACTTTGGTTTTTCCAAACCAGGGAAACAAACAACAGCCAAAAACCAGTGTGCACTGTAAAAAACAAATGAAACTACTGAATATATTAGAAAAGTTTATTATATTTGGCAATAAATATCAATTGAAATGTTTTTATCTAAAGCTTTTGTGAACAAATTTATTAAGAATTCCCATTCTCGAATCCACATGTTTATATGATCATTGATTCACTAACAGAATACAATGTCTATTCAAAAATAACAATTTTTGTTAGAATTACATAGCCTGCATTCACTTTCGCAAACAATCCTTTGAACCTTTTCTTGCTTGTGGAATGAAAAAGTCATTGTTTTTTCAGGCAATTTAACAAAATGTTAATTGCATCACTGCAATTCATCATTCCCATTTACCTTCCCTTTGCCCTACTTATGTCAAAGGACAGAAAACTATCTAGCCTCAAGATTAAAATGTTGTCAGAAGTCTAATTAAGACTGTATAATTTCAAACATTTTCTAAATGTTGTACATATACAGCTTTTTACAAACTTTTACTATGTTTGTGTTTTTCTTATTAATAAGGTAGGAACTGCTTAATATTGAAAATATTAAATAATCCTTTGTCTCATGCTATATTGAAATGTAAATACACTAAAATGAAATAACATATCTAATCTAACCATTATTACAAAACTTCAAGTATTAGTAGAGTTCCAGCTCTCAAGTGGGTGCTCATGATATAGCTGAATTCAGGTATCCCAGTTCCCGACTGTAGGATATAAGCTATGAGTAAGAAGCTGTATAGCTAATATTGGCTAATATTCATTAATCCAATGAAGAATTTTATTAAGCGCTTACTATTTGCTAGGCACAGCATTATGTGCTGGGATGCAATGAACAGGCTATACATGTCAGAGAATTTATTAGCTAAGCATAATATTTGTCATATAGTATGGTATTCAACAGATATTTGCTGAATGAAATAATGAATATCTTGACATGGATAAAAGTTATTCTACATTCTCATTTCTGCAAAATGTTAAATTACCCTAAGGTAATACTAAGAAACAGCACTCTCTCTTCATCGGACAGCATTAGTAGAAAGGTCACAGAGTCTGGTATTGTACTGGTCCTGGTCATCCTCAGTATTGTAAAGGTCAGATGGAGAAATGCTTCTCTCCTGTTCTTAATTATTAATTCTCAGTACCCTACGGACTTGGGTGAGGCTAGGGTAGTAGAAAGAGCAGTACACCAACTTCCTCACTTCATCAACTCTAAGACAGTGGATTTTAAGTAAGTCACATCTCAACTTTAGAAATGTTAAAATCTGAAAAAATGATTTTTTTTTTTTTTTGTGAGGAAGATCAGCCCTGAGCTAACATCCATGCTAATCCTCCTCTTTTTGCTGAGGAAGACAGGCTCTGAGCTAACATCTATTGCCAATCCTCCTCCTTTTGTCCCCCGCCCCAAAGCCCCAGTAGATAGTTGTATGTCATAGTTGCACATCCTTCTAGTTGCTGTATGTGGGACGCGGCCTCAGCATGGCCGGAGAAGCAGTGCCTTGGTGCGCGCCCGGGATCCGAACCCGGGCCGCCAGCAGCGGAGCGTGCGCACTTAACCACTAAGCCACGGGGCCGGACCCTGAAAAAATGTGCTTTAAAATTGATTAAATATGGTATAATACAGTGATTCTCAATCTAAAGCTATGAACTAACTCTATCACAGTTTTTAACATTTCTTAGTTATGACAATATGGATAAGTCATAAATTTTCTACTGCCTCATCTAAAAACTAGGAAAAATTCTTTCTTCACCTAGTTGAAAGGAGAAAGCTGAATCACATACACCAGAGGTCACTTTCCACCTCTAAGACCCAGAGTTTTGCTGTTATGATCCCTTTTAATACCAGCTACATTAACCTTAAATCACCAGTAGGGGAAAAGGCTAAAATAGGTAATTTCACTTATCTTAAATTGGATTAGATACACATATCAAATTTCTGCTCCTTATCACTTACTGTGACAATTTTTAACGAGTAGCTTATAAATTTTTAAGTTTAAAGAAATTAACACCATCAGAAAAATTAAAATAGATGATAAATATATAGCAGCCTAACATAGTGTATATAAATATTTGTGAATTTACCTACTCAAAAACAAAAGAGCCCTCGTGATGTGGAGGCAATTCTTCCGTCTACAAAGGCATAGTACTCCTGCAGAATCCTTCACTGATTCCATGTCTTTGCTCATTCTCTACCATTTACCAAGATGGCTGGAAGCACTGATCAGAGCTTCCAACCACATCAGACACAGTGACTAAGAGGGATGTGCCTCCATTGCTGAATTCTGTGTACCTCAAATTATATTTCTATTTTACATTTTTATAATTCATTTCTAACAAATGGCTTTCTATGTATATCCTCCCTTTCACCTAGTAGGCAGCTAACACGTTAGTGTATACGACAAATTAGTGTTAAGAAACACTAATAAACACCTTATTTTGAGGAGAATTAAGAAATTAAAGATTAGTTTTAAAAATTTTATGATGATACCATATTTGATTTAAAAAATTACACAGCTTTGAAGAAGTTGGGCTTTATAGCCATAACCAATGTTTTGACCTAGCCTACCTATCTTTGGCTGGGCTAATTAGAGAGTATAGGTCTTATGATTAAAGCATGATTTTAAATAAATAGAGTTGGATTATAGTATAGAATGAATTTGTTTTCCATAGGGAGAGGAAAAAAAAGAACACAATCAGAAACTAGCCTGGCACAGCTAGGTTTATTAGACATAAAGAATCTGACAGAATACCAACCTCAGACAAGGTTACTCTGCAACCATGATTATATGAGACAAAGCAAGGCCATTTCATAATTTGTCTAAGCAGACACAAACATAAGGTCACAATGCAACCCAAAAAATACCCAACACCCCCCTTTTTCGCTAAACGAGGGAACGCTACTTTACCCAAACAAACCACAGCTTCCTTAGACCTTCCCACAAATCACCAAACCAAAGCCCAAATTCTGTTATAGGCTCTTTCAAACACACTTTTACTGAGAGGCTCCATGGTTGCCCATGGTACGTATTCTCCCTTGATGCAAGTAACAAACCCAAGTTGTCCAACTACAGGTGTATTCCTGGGGGTCTTTGGCTGGAGGGCATAGGAAAACAAAAAAAATGAAATACAGGAGTGATGTCAGCACCATGGCAGAATGAGCTCTCCCCCTTAGACTCTCCAACCCTAAGATACAACAAAAAGGACACTCCAGGGCCGGCCGCATGGTGCTCCGCTGCTGGTGGGCCGGGTTCAGATCCCGGGTGCACACCGATGTGTTGTGGCGGCATTCCATATAAAGTAGAGGAAGATGGGCACAGATGTTAGCCCAGGGCCAGTCTTCCTCACCAAAGAGAGGAGGACTGGCATAGATGTTAGCTCAGGGTTGATCTTCCTCACCAAAAAAAAAAAACGGACATTCATATACCAACAGAGGACATTCACACAACACAAAAGACGTCTGAGAGACCCATGCAGCCATACGTCTGAAGGTGGAGGTGTGGTACCCCTGGAGAAAGTGGAAGGAGGTAAGGAGAACTCCTCTCCTTCCCCAATGACAGTGACCCTGGGACTGGGACTGCATGGTTCTCTGAGGGGGGGCGGGAGGGGTGGCCCTCTGCAGGAAAACCGTCTCTCTCCAAGTTCTCTCACAGCCTGTGGGAAATTCCCATACAGAGGGGACTGAACTGTTGCAGGGGTGCCTTCATCAAGCTAGCACCCCAGGAGAGCACACAGCAAGGGAAGAATGAGAAGCCCCTGAGATCGGGCAGGGGAAGAAAGAGGACCCTCACTCTGGGACCACGCGGCCCTCAGAGAGAAAGGGGGGAGGGGCAGCCATTCACGAGAAAACCATCACTCTCCAAGTTCTCTCACAGCCTGTGGGAAATTCCGATACAGAGGGCACTGAACTGTTGCGGGGATGCCTTCATCAAGGTAGCACCCCAGGAGAGCAGATAGCAAGCAAGGAGGGAGAAGTCCCCAGCATCCAGTAGGTGAAAGAAAAAGCCCCTGCCCTAGCCCAGAGCACCAGCACAGCCAGTCGGCCAGAGCGCCTGTGCAGCACAGTGGGCTCAGAATACACAGCTCTTGACCCCCACCAAGTGGTGGCAGGTGGAAGCTGCAACCAGTTATTTCCAGAATGAGGAAAAATAAATCCATGTCCTCAAGCAGTATGCAAAAATATATTAAATCTCCAGATGGAAACTTCCAGAAGGAAAATGACAAGCACCTAGAAATCAATCCTGAAGGCACAGAAATTATAACCTGAATGACACAGAATTCAAAATAGCTATCATAAAAAAGCTCAAGGAACTACAAGAAAATACAGATAGACAATTCAACGAACTCAGGAAATTCTTCACGAGAGACTGAAAAAGGAAAACCATATAAAGAAAAACCAATCAGAAAGGTTTGAGATGAAAAACACAATGGAGGAGATAAAAATATGGAATCTTCAAAGAACAGAGCTGACAATATGGAGGAAAGAATTAGCAATATTGAGGATAGGAATGCAGAAATGCTCCAGAAGGAGAAGAGAGAACTAAGACTAACAAGAAATAAATTCTCCAAGAAATATCCAACTCAATTAGGAAATGCAACATAAGGATTATATTCCCTCCTTCTTCCAGAGGGAGAAGAGTGGGAAAAAGGAGCAAAGAACTTGTTCAAAGAAATAATAGCTGAGAACTTCCCAAACCTGGAGAAGGACCTGGAATTACAAGTAAATGAAATCAATAGATCTCCTAAATATAACAAGGCATACAGTAGTAAAGCTGGCAAAAGTCAATGATAAAGAAAAAATATTAAAGTCAGCAAGACAAAAAAAAAATAATGTATAAAGGAATTTCTATCGGGCTCTCAGCCGATTTCTCAGCAGAAACTTTATAGGCTAGGAGAGTGGAATGATATACTCAAAATTCTGAAAGATTAAAACTTTCAGCCAAGAATACTCTATCCAGTGAAAATATCCCTCAGATATGATGGAGAAATAATAACTATCCCAAATAAACAAAAGCTAAGGGAAGTTCACTGCCACAAGATCTCCACTACAAGAAATACTCAAGAAGGCCCTCATGCCTGAAAAAACAAAAGAGAGTGAAAGCGGATACAAAGCTTTGAGCAAGGAGAAAAACAGGTAAACAAAATCAGAAAAATTGCAGCTATCAGAATAGGTTAGCAAACACTTAATTATAACACCAAAGATTAAGGGAAAGAAAACACTAAAAATAAATATAACCTCATCACTTTAAACACAAACTCACAACACAAGATGGAATAAGTTGTGACTAATAATAACTTAAAAGGGGGAAGAGGAAAGAGGAAAGGAATGGACTTAGTCTAAGAGGCCATAAGAAAATGGACTATCTCATATACGAGATTTTTAATACAAATCTCATGGTAACCACTAAACAAATAATCAGAACAGAGAGACACATGCAATAAATAAAGAGAAAACTAAGAAAACCATCAAACAGAACTACCAAACTGAATTAGTAGTCTGAAACACATGGGATGAGAAAAAAAGGAAATGCAGAAGAACCGGAAAATGAGCAATAAAATAGCAACATTAAGCCGTCATATATCAATAATCACCCTAAATGTGAATGGACTGAATTCTCCAATCAAAAGACACAGAGTGTCGGGATGAATTAAAAAACAAGATCCAACAACACGCTACCTCCAGGAAACACATCTCAGCTCTAACGACAAAGACAGGCTCAGAGTGAAAGGATGGAAGACAATACTCTAAGTTAACGGCAAACAAAAGAAAGCAGGTGTTGCCATACTTCAGACAAAGTTGACTTCAAGGAAGAAAGCAGGTGCTGCCATATATCTGACAAAGTTGACTTCAAGATAAAACACGTAATGAAAGACAAAGAGGGGCAATATATAATGATAAAAGGGACACTTCACCAAGAAGACATATCACTTATAAATACATATGCACCCAACACAGGAGCACCAAAGTACATAAAGCAACTATTAACAAACCTAAAAGGAGACATTAACAACAACACAACAATAGTAGGGGATCTTAACACTCCACTTACATCAATGGATAGATCATCCAGACAGAAAGTCAACAAGGAAATAGTGGACTTTTTTTTTTTTTTTTAAAGATTTTATTTATTTATTTTCCCCCCAAAGCCCCAGTAGATAGCTGTATGTCACAGCTGCACATCCTTCCAGCCGCTGCATGTGGGACCCGGCCCCAGCATGGCCGGAGAAGCGGCGCGTCGGCGCGCACCCGGGATCCGAACCCGGGCCGCCAGCAGCGGAGCGCACGCACTTAACCTCCAAGCCACCGGGCTGGCCCAGAAATAGTGGACTTTAACGAAAAACTAGACAAGATGGGCTTCATATATATAGAGAGAGCACTCCATCCAAACACTGCAGATTACACATTCTTCTCAAGCATGCATGGAACATTCTCAAGGATAGACCATATGTTGGGAAACAACGCAAGCCTCTATAAATTTAAGAAGATTGAAATCATAACAAGTATCTTTTCCAACCATAATGCTACGCAACTAGAAATCAACTACAAGAAAAAAACTGGGAAAGTGACAAAGATGTGAAGACTAAGCAATATGCTACTGAACAACCAATGGATCACCAAAGAAATTAAAGGAGAAATCAAAAAATATCTAGAGACAAATGAAAATGAAAATACACCATACCAACTCACATGGGATGCAGCAAAAGCAGTCCCAAGAGGGAAACTCATAGCAATACAGGCCCACCTTAACAAACAAGAAAAATCCCAAATAAGCAACCTTAAACTACACTTAATAGAAATAGAAATAGAAATAGAAGAACAAACGAAGTCCAAAGTCAGCAGAAGGAGGGAAATAATAAAAATTAGGGCAGAAATACATGAAAATGAAACCAAAAAAACAGTAGAAAGGATCAGTGAAACAAAGAGCTGGTTCTTTGAGAAGATAAACATAACTGACAAACTCCTAGCCAGACTCACTAAGAAAAAGAGAAGGCTCAAATAAACAAAATTAGAAATGAAAGAGGAGAAATAACAATGGATACCACAGAAATGCAAAGGATTATAAGAGAATACTATGAAAAACTACATGCCAACAAACTGGACAATCTAGAAGAAATGGATAAATTCTTAGATTCATACAACCTCCCAAAACCAAATCAAGAAAAAATAAGAGAATCTGAATAGACGAAACACAAGTAAAGAGATTGAAACAGTAATCAAAAACCTCCCCTCAAAAAAAAGTCCAGGACCGGATGGCTTCTCTGGAGAATTCTACCAAACATTCAAAGAAGATTTAATACCCATCCTTCTCAAACTAATCCAAAAAACTGAAGAAGACCAAACGCTTCCTAATTCACTCTATGAGGCCAACATTACCCTGATCCCAAAACCAGACAAAGACAACACAAAGAAGAAAAATTACAAGGCAACATCACTGACAAACATAGATGCAAAAATCCTCAACAAAATACTAGCAAACTGAATACAGCAATACATTGAAAGGATCATACACCATGATCAAGTGGGATTCATACCAGGGAAGCAGGGATGGTTCAACATCTGCAAATCAATGTGATACACCACATTAACAGAACGAGGAATAAAAAGCACATTATTGGAGAAAGCATTTGACAAGGTCCAACATCCATTTATGACCAAAATTCTCAACAAAACGGGTACAGAAGGAAAGTACCTCAACATAAGAAAGGCTATATATGACAAACCCACAGTCAAAATCACACTCAACGGGGAAAAACTGAAAGCCATTCCTCTGAGAACAGGGACAAGACAAAGGTGCCCACTCTCACCATTCTTATTCAACATAGTACTGGAGGTTTTGGCCAGAGCAATTAGGCAAGAAAAAGGAATAAAAGGAATCCAAATAGGCAATGAAGACGTGCAACTCTCACTGTTTGCAGACGACATAATTTTATTTTTTATTTATTTATTTTTTTTGTGAGGAAGATCAGTCCTGAGCTAACATCCATGCCCATCTTCCTCCACTTTATATGGGACGCTGCCACAGCATGGCTTGACAAGTGGTGCATTGGTGCGCGCCCGGGATCTGAAACTGGGCTGCCAGCAGTGGAGCACTCGCACTTAACCGCTACACCCCAGGGCCAGCCCCCAACATGATTTTATACATAGAAAACCTTAAAGAATCCATTGGAAAACTATTAGAAATAATCAACAACTACAGCAAAGTTGCAGGGTAGAAAATCAACTTACAAAAATCAGTTGTATTTCTATACTCTAATAACGAACTAACAGAAAGAGAACTCAAGAAGACAATCCTATTTACATAATCGCAACAAAAAGAATAAAATATCTACAAACAAATTTAACCAAGGAGGTGAAAGAACTATACAAGGAAAACTATAAGACATTATTGAAAGAAATCGATGATGACATAAAGAAATGGAAAGATATCCCACGCACATGGATTGGAAGAATAAACATAGTTAAAATGTCCATATTACCCAAAGCAATCTACAGATTCAATACAATCTCAATCAGAATCCCAACGACATTCTTCACAGAAATAGAACAAAGAATACTAAAATTTATATGGGGCAACAAAAGACTCCAAAGAGCTAAAGCAATCCTGAGGAAAAAGAACAAAGCTGGAGGCATCACAATCCCTGACTTCAAAAATACACTACAAAGCTACAGTAACCAAAATAGCATGGTACTGGCACAAAAACAGACACACAGATCAATGGTACAAAACTGAAAGCCCAAAAATAAAACCATACATCTACGGACAGTTGATCTTTGACAAAGGAGCCAAGAACATAAAATGCGGAAAGGAAAGTCTCTTCAGTAAATCGTGCTGGGAAAACTGGACAGCCACATGCAAAAGGATGAAAGTAGACCATTACCTTTTGCCATACACAAAAATTAACTCAAAATGGATCAACAACTTGAACGTAAGAAATTATAAAACTCCTGGAAGAAAACATAGAAAACAGTCTCTGACATCAGTCATAGAGGTATCTTTTCAAATTCCATGTCTACTCAGACGAGGGAAACAAAAGAAAAAATAAACAAATAGGACCTCATTAGACTAAAGAGCTTCTACAAGGCAAATGAAACCAGGATCAAAATGAAAAGACAACCCACCAGCTGGGAGAACATATTTGCAAAACATATATCCAACAAGGGATTAATCTCCATAATATATAAAGAACTCACACAACCGAACAACAAAAAAACAACCCGATCAAAAAATGGGCAGAGGATATGAACAGACATTTTTCCAAGGAAGATATACAGATGGCCAATGGGCACATGAAAAGATGTTCAACATGACTAATCATCAGGGAAATGCAAAGCAAAACTACACTGAGATATCACCTTACACCCGTTAGAATGGCTATAATCACCAAAGGAAAAAATAACAAATGTTGGAGAGGTTGTGCAGAAACGGGAATCCTAATTCAGTGCTAGTGGGAATGCGAACTGGTGCAGCCTCTATGGAAAACAGTATGGAGATTCCTCAAAAAATTAAAAATAGAAGTACCTTATGATCCAGCCATCCCACTTCTGGGTATTTATCCAAAGAACTTGAAATAAACAATCCAAAGAGGCTTATGTACCCTATGTTCATTGCAGCATTATTCACTACAGCCAAGACATGGAAGCAACACGAGTGTCCATCCACTGATGATTAGATAAACAAGATGTGGTATATATATACAATGGAATACTACTCCGCCAT
This sequence comes from Ceratotherium simum simum, assembly GCF_057802395.1. Lineage (NCBI taxonomy): Eukaryota > Metazoa > Chordata > Mammalia > Perissodactyla > Rhinocerotidae > Ceratotherium > Ceratotherium simum. The sequence goes on along the minus strand of NC_141918.1, from coordinate 2,359,031 downwards.
AAAAAAAGAGAAAATCGTCCCATTTGCAACAACAAGGGATGGACCAGAAGGGTATTATGCTAAGTGAAATAAGCCAGACAGAGAAAGACAAACACCACGTGACTTCACTCATATGTGGAAGATAAACTAACACAAGGACAGAGAGAACAGTTTGGTGGTTACTAGGGGGAACGGCGTTGGGGCGGTGGGCACAAGAGGCGAAGGGACACATTTATATGGTGACTGACAAACAATAATGTACAACTAAAATTTCACAATGTTATAAAGTATTATGACATCAACGAAAAAAATGAAATACAAAAACTCTCGTGTCTAAATTGTATAATAATGCTATCCTATACATCAACGCGTCTCTAGTCATTGGGGGAGAGAATAACACAAAATGTTTCACCACCCTCATTTACTCAGAAAATAGCTTCAAGTAGTCAGCATGCTTGTCAATTTGAACAAATGGCATAAATCCAGCCGTCTTGTCTTCTTTTTGGTCAAGAGCCAAAGTGTGTTTTAAACTAAAGATTCAAATTCTTCTATGTGACCTAATCATCTTTCCGTAGGATGAAAGATGATTTTCTATAGGATGTCTGCTAGACCACAAGCATCATTTTTGTAAAATGACATAACTCCACAATTATCAATACAATGAAATTAGAAGGATCTCTTGTCTAGTGCTCGTAAAATTCATCTTACATGATTCACTGAAAAACTGAATTTTCATAAAATAAGTAGTATAATTATAGATATATCCAACAAATTTCAGGAAAAAGTTTAAAAATGGATGAATTCATCATCATAAACACATTTTCTAAAAATTGCCATCATATTTACATAAAGGAAATTTTTACTCACGCTTCATTAAGGGGTACAAAAATAAAATCCTTTTCAAAAATATCTACATGCCGGGTCCATGTTTTTACTCTCCCATGTCGCTTCTGCTGTATTCTGAAAGACAAGAGATAAACTATCAAGCTTCTGAAATGTTTCTAGGGCTTTGGCTTATATGCAGCAATATAAATTATGAAGATTAAGATGTTAACAGATCAAACAGTTGTATAAGATAATTTAACAAGTTGGAGAAAGAAAACAGAACATCTGAGATGGAGCTAGCAAGGCATGAAACTGCCCATCATTGAATCTGGAAGGAAGAGATATTTAATTTCTGCTACTACATAGTAAGGTGGACCAGTACTACTATTTTTATTATTGCAGAACTGGTCCTAACAGCTATATTGAGAAGTGTATCACACCATGACCTACGATAACTGAGGAGAAGAGAGCAAGAAAAGCGAGCATTATCTAATAGTAGATGAAGCAGGACAGACTATGAGCCTTGGTCAAAACCAATCACTATCATCAACTCTAATATGCAAAATTAGGAATCACTGAAATAGTAGAAAACATTATTTATACTATGCACGGCAGCCATTAATTCAAGACATTTAATAGCACTTATGACAAAAAATGTACCAACTCTTTGTGTGTATCTTCTGACCAATTATCAGCAAGTATTAGAGCTGAATGCCATCACTATGTGGAGAAGAATTATAAACAAAATAACTCAGGCCTAATATGTAGAACAGTACTTCCTTAACTTGTCTGAGAAGAATCATCCAAAGAACTTATTAAAAGTACAGATTCACAGGTTCCTCTCTTAGATATTATGGATGGAACATCTAGGGTAAAACAGAGCAATCTGTATTTAACAAGTAACCAAGTAATTTTTTTTTTAACTATCAGGCATATATCTACTGATCTAGATAGATATTACACCTAAAACCTTTATGAATTACAGGTATTCTGGAGGCTTTATAATATTATGGACTATATTGATTTTGCTAATTGATAATAGAATTAAATGATGTTTCCTCAACACAAATAAGAAATCTTTTACTAAGTTAAATATGAGTGGCTTACTACATCTGTTACATATTTTCAAAGAGCTTGACTTACGATAGATTAGATGTTTCATGAAGATTTCTCCTCTCTCTCTGATTAAGGCGTTTATAGAAAAAAGAACTGAATATATGAATCCGGTCAGCTTCCTCTTTCTTCAGTTTTTCAAGCACCAAATATCTATTTTATAAAAAATAATTCCAATGTAATGAATTTAACAGTTTATACTAAAAACAGTCAAGCAGTGATCAACCATCTACTTAGCCACCATCACTATTCCTTACAACTGAAAGAAGTTATTAGCAAAGTTTACTTCATATTCTAGACAATTACTACCAGATTATTCTCAAGTAATGAAAAGGGATAATTAAAGGTAAAACTGATTTGAAAGATCTAATATTTTAAAGTTACATTCACAAATGTTCACAGTAACATTATTTATAATAGCCACAAAGTGGAAATGACAGAAATACTCATCAACCGATGAATGGAAAAATAAAATGTGATATATTCACACAATGGAATATTATTCAGCAATAAAAAGAAATGAAGTACTGATACAGTAACATAGAAGAACCTTGGAAACATTATGCTAAATGAAAGAAGCTAGTCACAAAGGAGCACTTATTTTATGATTCCATGTATATGAAATGTTCAGAAAATGCAAATCCATAGGGACAGAGAAGAGAATGATGATTGCCTAGAGCTGGGAGTGGGGTTGGAGAGAAAAGAGGAGTCACTGCTAATGGGTACTTGGGTTCTTCTGGGGGATGAAAATGTTCTAATATTGATTGTGGTGATGGTTGCACAACTGTCTGAATATACTAAAAGCCCTGAAATGTACACTTTGAGTGAATTGTATGGTATGTGCATTGTATCTCAATAAAGCTATCATCTTTACGTACTGTTTATTTTGTTTTAAACAGTTCCGTTAATAAACCATGAAGACCCAGCCATACACTCCTTTTTATAAAAACAGAAAAGAAATAGAAAGAACCTGTACAGTGGTGAGGTTGTAACAATAACTCTTTACAGTGATCTTATATCGGTTCTAATTTTTCCTTGCCTTAGTTGTTTTTTCTATAGGTCTGTATCAAAAGAAATAGCAATGGTTCCTTTATATCACAAAGGGAAATGATGATATATTAAATTTAATTGTTTAGGTTCCAAAATCCCTCAAAGAAGCTATGCAAATTCAAGCTTATGACCATATTTATTTTATTAAAATGAGGATAGTCTGAAAGCCTTGTGAAATCTTACACAGAAACAGAAAATGTACCAGAGAGCACATTTTGTGACCTGTCACTTTTATCATAATATTTCATATTTCTTTTTTTTTTTTTTTTTTAAAGATTTTATTTATTTATTTTTTTCCCCCCAAAGCCCCAGTAGATAGTTGTATGTCATAGCTGCACATCCTTCTAGTTGCTGTATGTGGGACTCGGCCTCAGCATGGCCAGAGAAGCGGTGCCTTGGTGCACACCAGGGATCCAAACCCGGGCCACCAGCAGCGGAGTGCGCTCACTTAACCGCCAAGCCACAGTGCCGGCCCAATATTTGATATTTCTAAAGCTCAAATTCTGATGAAAAGGACATAACAAATTTCTTGCTTTAGGGCAACTCAGTGTGCCCCTACAAAAGATATTATAAGGCAGTGAATTAGCTCATGACAGTTTAAATCAATTGCTGAATTCTACAATAATAAACTCAAAACAGAGCATGAAGTGAACTATATTTGAGTTTGGGGGCTATACCATACTGGGTGAACCATGCAGCTTTTACCAGCCCAAATTACAATGGCTACTTTGTAAAACTGAAATGAATAAACAAAGGGATAATTCAACTTAAAAAAGAAAAGTTATTTGTTATTTAAGAAAACTGACTCTTTACTTCATATGTAAACAAATCCATGCATTGTTTTTTTTTAAAGATTTTATTTATTTATTTATTTTTCCCCCCAAAGCCCCAGTAGATAGTTTTATGTCATAGCTGCACATCCTTTTAGTTGCTGTATGTGGGACACGGCCTCAGCATGGCCCGAGAAGTGGTGCATCGGTGCGCGCCCGGGATCCGAACCCAGGCCGCCAGCAGCAGAGCGCTTGCGCTTAACCACTAAGCCACGGGGCCGGCCCCAAATCCGTGCATTTTAAAGTAACCAGTTTTGTCTTTCTGATCTGATATACATCCAAAAGAATTTCTGTGACTACATATTTTTGAGTTTTTTTATGTATGTGTCTTAGAACTATTAATTTTAGTTAGAACAGCCATGTCTCTTATTTTAGAATTAAAGGGAAACTTTAAGTTTATTACAAAAAACTTGTGGGAATTTCTTTCACTTGGGTGCATTTTTTTCTTTCAGCGTAAAACTTTAAATATCGAACGTCATGGTGAAGCTGTTCACTTGCTATTTCATAAAATGGACAATTTACCAATCACATCATGACTTCTGTAATGGTAGGATGAAGTTAAAAAATGATTCTAAGGTTAATCTGCAACTCTATGTGACTTTGGAAGTAACTTTTATTAACATAATTCCTTTCTTCTCTGCACTTGATTAACATTCTCTAGATGCAATGCCCTTCTACTTCTTGTAATACTGGCAAACTTTGTTTCTGATTTGTAAGAGTCAGAAATGGAAAAGAATGAGCAGCTCTGGTAGCAGCCAAATTACTTATTTTAATAGTGAAGTTTAAAAAAAAGTCTCCTCTATTTAATTCACTTCTAAGAATGTCATGAGACAACTAGACAAATATAAACACAGATTTCTAAAAAATCATGGATTTTGTCAGGTTCTCTTTTTTATTTGGAATACTGATTTGCATCAGAAAGGGAAGAACTTGTAGATAATGTAAGTTTACTGTATGAAATTTGTGTTAAAGTGTAACTATAGGGCCGGCCCCATGGCTTGGCGGTTAAGTGCGCATGCTCTGCTGCTGGCGGCCCGGGTTCGGATCCCAGGCTTGCACTGACACACCGCTTCTCCGGCTATGCTGAGGCCACGTCCCACATACGGCAACTAGAAGGATGTGCAACTATGACATACAACTATCTACTGGGGCTTTGCGGGGGGGGAATTTAAAGTGTAACTATAAAATCTCAAGTGGGGGCCAGCCCCATGGCTTAGCGGTTAAGCGCACGCACTCCGCTACTGGCGGCCCAGGGCTTGGATCCCAGGCACGCACCGACGCACCACTTCTCCGGCCATGCTGAGGCCGCGTCCCACATACAGCAGCTAGAAGGATGTACAACTATGACATACAACTATCTATTGGGGCTTTGGGGAAAAAAAAGGAGAAGGATTGGCAATAGATGTTAGCTCAGAGCCGGTCTTCCTCAGCAAAAAGAGGAGGAGTAGCATGGATGTTAGCTCAGGGCTGATCTTCCTCACAAAAAAAAAAAAAAAAATCTCAAGTGGCCTCCTGAAAATATAAAGCATTTCAAGAATATAAACAAATGACCATAAAATCTCTATTATAATGTAAAAAGTGCAGATTAAGTATGAAATAGAATGAACTAAAATGTAAAGAAAATATGGCAGTTCAACTTATTTTTTAGATCCACTTATATGCTTTCAAACAAAAAACCATTTTAAATACAAAGACTTAAATAGGTTAAAAGTAAAGGGGTAAAAAAATACATACCAAGAAAACACAAACCAAAAGAAAGCTAGAGTAGTTATATTCATTTTGAACAAAGTAGGCTTAAGAACAAGGAAGATTACCCAGGATAAAAAGGGACATTACATTACAATAAAGGGGTCAATTCTCCAAGAAGACATAAACATGTATGTGCCTAACAACAGAGCTTCAAAATACATGAGGCAAAAACTGACAGATTTGAAAAGAGAAATAGACAAACCTATAATTATAGCTGGAGATCAACAGCCTTCTAAATAAGTGATCAAAACAAGTAGGTAGAAAATCAGTAAGGAAAGAGATGACCTGAACAGCACTATCAAACAACTTGACCTAATTGACATTCACAGAACACTTCACCCAACAACAGCAGTGTTGTTCTACACATTCACTTAAGACTTTTCAGTAGCTTGGTTTGTTAAGGCAGCATGCATTAGGATTAAGAGATAACATCTTTTTAAAAAAATTATGGAAAAAATGAATAACATAAAATCTATAACTTAACCACCTTTAAGTGTATAGTTCAGTCAGCAGTGTTAAGTATATTCACATTGTTGTGAAACAGATATCCAGAACTTTTTTATCTTGCAAAACTGCAACTCTATATCCATTAAACAACAATCTCTTTTCCCCTGCCCCTCAGCTCCTGGTAACCACCATTTACTTTCTTTTTCTATGAATCTGACTACTTCAGATACCTCATATAACTGGAATCATACAGTATTTGTCTTTTTGTGACTGGCTTATTTCACTTTGCATAATGTCTTCCAGATTCAGCCATGTTGTAGCATGTGACAGGTTTCCTTCTTTTTACAAGGTGAATAATATTTAATTTATGTATACACCACATTTGGTTATCCATGTATCCACCAATGGACACCTGGGTTGCTTCCACCTCTTGGCTATTATGAATCATGCTACTATGAACATGGTGTGCAAATATCTCTTTGGGACCCTACTTTCAATTCTTTTGCATATACACTCAGAAGTGGGATTACCCTATATATGGTAGCTCGACTTTCAATTTTTTGAGGAACTACCATACTGTTTTCTCTATCAGCTGTACCACTTTATACACCCACCCTGCAGTGTACAACGGTTCCAATTTGTCTACGTTCTTACCAACACTTGTTATTTTCTTTCTTTCTTTCTTTTTTTTTTAATAGTAGCCATCCTAATGCATATGAGGTGATATCTCATTGTGGTTTTGATTTGTATTTCTCTGCTGATTAATAATGTCCAGGATCTTTGCATAAGCTTGTTGGCCATTTGTATGAGATAGCATCTTTTGATGTAGCTATCAAGAACTTTGTTTGAACTTGTCCTTGAATGTGTCTGTTAGGTCTCAAAGTGGTCTACATCTGCAAAGCCAGCCATCTAAAATCTAGGGCAGTTTCTCTTGCCAGCAAATCTATGACACATTTATAACTTAGTGAAACATATTCCATTACCATTAAATCCTCAAATAGAAAAACAGTGTCTTTGAAAAGGTGGTATAGTTAACATAAATAGGCATATAATATTACCCCGACATTAAGTAGATCCTGTTGGTTGATGGTGTTGTTGAGTTCTTCTGTATCCTTGCTGATTTTGTTCAGTTCTTTCAATTGTTGAGAGAGGGGAATTGAAGTCTCCAGCTATATTTGTGGATTTTTCTGTTTCTTCTTTTAGATCTATCAGTTTCTGCTTCACATATTTTGTAGGTCTGTTGTATGGTACATACTCATTTAGGATTGCCAAGTCTTCTTGGTGGATTCACTCCTTTATCATTGTCCTCTCTAGCCCTGGTAATTGTTTTTGCTCTTAAGTTTACTTTATCTAATATTAATACAGTAACTCCTGCTTTCTTCTAATATTTGCATGGTATATCTTTTTTTATCCTTTTCAGCTTACATATATCATTATCTCTGAAGTAAGTTTTTTGTAGACAGGACATAGTGTAATCCACTCTGCCAATCTTGGCCTTTTAATTGATATATTTAGTGCATATGAACTGAATGTAGTTAATAATATGTTCTATCTTCTAGTTCACTAATTCTTTCCTCTGTCCTCTCCATTCTACTGTAGAGCTTACTCATTGCTTTTGTTACTGTAGTTTTAGTTCTAAAATTTCCATTTCTTTCTTTATATCTGTTTTTTCATAAATTTCATGTGTTCATAACTGTTCATTAAAGAATTTTTATGATGGATGCTTTAAAATCTTTGTCAGATAATTCTAATATCTGTGCCATCTCTGTGTTGACTGTCTGATTGTTTTTTCTCATTCTGTTTGAGATCTCTCTGGTTCTTAGTGAGACAAGTAACTACCAACAGAAATCTGGAAATTTTGAGTATTATGTTATAAGACTCCAGATCTTATTTAATTCTTGTGTTTTAGCAGGCCTCCTCTGGCACCACACTCCAGTGGGTGACATGGGTGCTACCCTCATTACTGTCAGGTGGGGGCAGAAGTTCAGCTTCTCTACTAGGCCACTATCAACATGGGGGAGCTCCATGTTACCAACAGACAGAGGTGGAAGGCTCCCTCATTATCCTCCAAGAAACAGGGTGCAAGTCGGGCTCTATACTCGACCATAATTAGCTTAGGGTCACTGTGACCCTAACCAATAACAATAACCAATTGTTATTCTTAGCTCTTATTTGCCTTAACCTCTGCTGTATTGATACCACTGAATGTATCTTTCTTTAAAGCTTTCACCTCTCTTCAATTTCATGATATCACTCTTTCTGGATTTCTTCCCTTACCTCTCAAATACTTTCAGAATTTATTTAAAAAAAAAAAAAAAAAAAAAAAGAATTTATTCATGGGAGTCTCTTTCCTCCCTATCAAAATCTACTCTCCAGGTTCGGCCATAGCTCTTTTTCTCATTCTATATCCCTATCTAAGCAATTTCATCCATTCTCACAATTAAACTACCACTTTCAAAGTAAAGCCTCCTATATCTCCAGGCCAGAACTCAACTGACCACCAGAACCATAAATTTTACTGTTTACTAGTACTGTCCCTTTTGCTATATCACAGACATCTAAAAGGGAACTCTTCCCCTCCCCCACCCAAACTTGTTTTGCATTCATCGCTTCAGTTAGTGGCAAAATCATTTAGCAGGTCTCAAATAGTCAGAACAGTAGGAGTTAACTGGCACCCATTTCTCTCCTTCTTAATATCCATTCAATCAGTCCCGGAGTCGTGCTAAACAATTCTACCTCTTAAAACATTTCATTATTTCCTATTCACTCCAACTAAAATGCCTTAAGTAGGCTTCTTGTATCACCTTTTCTTAAACCATCTCTCATCTAGACATCCACAATGAACATGCTAGCCAAATGATCTTAAGGAAACTCAATTATGATATCACTGCTCTGATCAAAACTTTTCTTTTTTTTTGGTGAGGAAGATTGTCCCTGAGCTCACGTCTGTGCCAATTTTCCTCCACTTTATATGTGGGACGCTGCCACAGCACGGCTTGATGAGTGGTGTGCAGGTCCGGGCCAAGGATCCGAACCTGCGAACCCTGGCCGCTGAAGCAGAGCACGCGAACTTAACCACAATGCCATGGGGCAGGCCCCAAAACCTATCATTCTTTATAACAATGTTTTCCTTTCCCAAACTGTGGGTTGCAACCATTAGCAGGCTATACAATCAATTCAGCAGCTTTCAACAATCAGATTTTTTTAAAAATTGTTTAAGAAAATACATTTGAATAACTAGAAAATATATTTGAACAACTAGAAAATATTGGAATGCACTAATCACACTGATAGTTGTTTTGTTTCATATACACAACCATTTTATATCACAAACCAGTAAACACATACAAATTTATACATGTATAAACACACTGCACATACATGTATATGCATGTGTATACTGGGTCATGATGCAAGCTCTTCCAGGAAAGCTTCTTGGTCCCTCATATTTCCAAGCCCCCACAGAGAATGAAGCATTCTTTTTCTGCATCTTCTGCTTTAATCTCATATTTGTGTTCCCTACAAGACCATAAACTTCTAACATAGTACTTGGCACAAAGCTGGCACTTGGTGAGCATTTATTGAAGGAAATGAGTGAAACCGTACTTCTGTGCTTGCTCAACAAATTATTACCTAACTTAGGGCAGTAACGATTTTTTAAAGGCTTAAGACACTATAACAATAACAACATAATAAGTTATCATTTATGAACACTTTGCATGTGTCAGGTATTTTTCCTAGCACTTGACATGTATTATCTTATTTAATTTTCACAACCCTTTTAGATATTATTCTTCTTCTCATTTTTAAAATGAGGAAACAAAGTACAGACATTAAATAACTTTCCAAATGTCACACAATAAGTGGCAGTGATGGAATTCAAAACCCAAACAATTTTGACTCTAGAAAGCAAAGACATACATTATAAAATGTTGAAGATTTGCTAAAAGGTTAGTAGAAAATCAACTTACTTCAAATAGAAGTCTATAATAACATCATTTAAAAATTCTCCTTCACTTAGACAGTGCAGGTCCTCATTAGTAACGGAGATGCCTCCCTTAGCTGGAGGTGGTGGATATACTATCAATCTGTAACAAAATAAAAAACCAAGCAAATAAACAAATACATACATATATATATAATTGAAGTGCAATAAAACAAAGAAGAAATTTAAGACTGTTTCAAATGTAAAGGAATTTTCTCACTTTTCTACAGGGCCCATGAAGATGGTGTGACTCTCTCCAGTTTCTTCCTCATCATCAAAAAACTGGAATTCTTGTTTGTTTTTAAGTTGTATTTTAGATTCAAGGGACACCTGGTAAGGAAAATTATAAATTTTCGAAGTCAATTGGTAAAATTTTCAATAAAAAGAGCAAGCACAAGGCAAAAGTGCTTTTTAATTAAAAAGAATTAAAAATATGAATCTAAAAAGTATGCATAATTTTTAACAATTAAAGATAAAGACGAGGGCCAGCCCCCTGGCCTAGTGGACTGCTCTGCTTCGGCAGCCCAGGTTTGGTTCCCGGGTGTGGACCTATACCACTCGTCGACGGCCATGCTGTGGAGGCGACCCACACACAAAATAGAGGAAGACTGGCACAGGTGTTAGCTCAGGGCGAATCTTCCTCAGCAAAAAATAAAAAACAAATAAATAAAATAAACAGGCAAACTAGGGTCCACTTTATTTGTAGCTTCTAGCACGGTGAAACTCTTCCCATTTTTGTAACAACGGTTTTTCTGGTATCTTGTCTCTAAGATCTCTACTATCCTAGTAAATTAGATTATGTTAGTAAAATCCAAAGAATAGACATAGTGATTTTTTCATTCTAGCAGTGGAGGCCTACCTAAGTTCAGTGGCTAGGCAATCCACGGGACATGGGAGCAGAGGCTCAGGGAACACAGTCCAATGAGCTTGAGGCCTCTAGAATCACGGAGTCCTTAAAGGAAGAGTCTTCCATTGAAATTTGAGTCCATTACAGCTGCCTTAAGGCTCCAGCTGCTCTTTTCTTCCTCTGGAATTATCTCCTATAGCCAATCCTGCAAAAGAAGGGGAATGATTCCCCTTCCTTCTTCTGTTCTTTTCCTCAACCCACTAACTGTGTGAATAGCTCTTCTCTGGTGAGACCTTGCTCAACTTCACCAAGATTGCGCCTTGGATGGCCCTATTTCCAAGGCTATAGCCAGGCTGAAAGATTTTAAGTATTCCCAATAAACTAAGTCAGAAAAATTCAGTTGCTGCGGTAGGGGACAAATTTAGAGTATTTAAGTTACATTTGTATTATTTAACATTATACTGTGTTACAGTAGTACTGTGGCCTTTGGTTCAGGTGGCTTCAGAATTACCTACTACATCATTAGTTATTCTAGAATTGGATACATATGTTGACAGTCAGGATAAAATGGTATGTATTCTTCACTTCCCAAGTTTTCAACCATGTATGCACATTTTACATTTAAACGTACATCAGGGACAAAATTCCTTTATTTGTATTGAAGCCAATGGCATCACTGGGAACCACCAGCAAATTTAAGAAACCAGGTAACAATCAATTTGAATGTAGCAGTGTATCTATGTTGAGGGTGGGAGAAAAAGAAGAAAAGATGAAAGAAAAAAAAAAAGGAGACAAAAAGTAAAGACAAGAATAGAGTATGGAAAGGAACTAAAAATGCTTCTGAGACCTGTACCAAGAACTATTTGTGTCACAAGTCACTTACCCACCATTAATGTTTTAACACAAGACAGCTTACAAATCATATATAACAGCAAATAATTCTGAAACGGAATTCAAAAGATCTAACTTCGAAATAAACATTATGATAATGAAACATATTTCCCTTTAAAGCTACCCATTATTTTAAAATTATATTTAAAAAAGTATGGGGCTGGCCCCGTGGCTTAGCGGTTAAGTGCATGCGCTCCACTGCTGGCGGCCCGGGGTTCGGATCCCACATACAGCAACTAGAAGGATGTGCAGCTATGACATACAACTATCTACTGGAGCTTTGGGGGAAATAAATAAATAAAATTATTTAAAAAATAAATAAATAAATAAAAAAGTAAAAAACATAATTACATTTTTAATTTTGTTTTCTTTTTGCACACAACTTCCTTTGATGTTCTCTTCATAGGTTCTTGTACAGGCAACAAGTCTGCTATTGGCTTCTTCAAAGGGAATTTTCGCAAAAAAATTAGACACCTTATTCTTTATACCAATGTCAGTAATGATATTTTCAAATACCATATTTGCTTGAGGATCAAGGCCATTTTGAAAGATTAAAATTATATATTGTTCTTCCAAATCTGAAAAGAAATCAATATAACTATAAGTCTAAAAGAAAAAAATAAGTAAATAGATATTAGAAAAAGAGTAACAACTAATTATTCCCAAGAATATCACAAGAAATCTTGGTATAAATGTTCAAAACAATGTTTGGCATACAGTGGATATACAATAAATACTGAAATAAAACCAGTGACAGTGTTACCTGACAATGTCACCTAAGTTATTAAGAGAAAGGAACTAGAACAAATTACTCTAGCAGCAGCTCAAGAACAAATCTATTCATGGATGTAACTAATTTACTTCACCTAATAGGATCCAAATATTTTTATAGTTTTAAATATATAACAATCAACATTTTTGTCAAACACAAATAAGAAATTGCCAAGTGAACTGCTGTTACCTCTCGAGTTTTATTTAACTGCAAACACTGCTATTCACTTATGTGCCAGCTCTGGCAGCTTTAACAGCAGCTATCATTTACTCAACATGAAGCTGAGGCAGCAATTATTGCTGAAAACTATGTATTTCACAACTAGTCACACCACGCCATAAGTGGTAGAATGGAAGGGAAACCCTAGAGAACCACATCTATTTACTGGGGAGGATGAAGGCACCTTCCATGAACTTGCAAGCTTCCTATTCAGGCTAAGTTTCAAAGATTCCACATTTATATGGTTGATCTACACTTAGCACCTATCAGTGCATTAAGAAAATTCATTTTACTCAGATAATGTAGTATTAAAATAAAGAACGCAGATCTTTTGAGTTTTAACTCATTTTGAAAACTTTCTAAATGGGTAAACCTAGGTTTTATCTTCAGACCTTCTACTTTCTGTGGGTTTCTCCTCATCTGTAAAATGGAGGAAGTAATATCTATCTTACAAGGTCGCTGTAAAGACTATAGATAATATACATCTAAGGCCTCTATCAGAGTGCACCCACCTTCTGCTATTCAATGAGTTGTATGTATTATTATAATCTGTTCTACATAACTTACTTGTTAACTTATTTATTCCTTTACAATCACTCCAAGCTTTATCCTCCATATTCATTTGCAGTTGCATGCTCAGCTTTTGATAAACTGCTGGTATCGTCTGAAGAAACACTACTGGTAATTTTCGGACATTACACCATTCACATTTAGTTAGATCAGAGGTATTTAAAGTAATCCCTACAGGATCGTTTTCTGGTTCTGGAGGAAAGCAAATGGAAACGGAAAAGGAATCAATTCTAAGAGGGCAAAAGCATGAATGGAGAAAATTGTGAGGAAACACAAGTTTCAAGTTAAACATATATTTATTATGCTCTGTAAACAGTAACTCTAGTGGGAAATGAAGAAAAATCTTTATAACTATCTTAAAGAAGCTTCTACATTTTTTTTCCTATGAAAAGAGGGTTCTAATGAAGTGTATTTATAAAATTAAAGATAGGTTTTGTGATGTTACAGAATGAAATTACACCATCAAGATATATGCCCTTTGTTAAGGACATATATGTAATAACTAATCATCTTTAATGAATTCCATGAATATCATTTAGTCTTTTATTCCTGTAAAGTGCTTAGTGTAAACAAAGCCTTAGTGAATAAAAAAACATAAAACAGCTTACCTTCTAGCTGTATCTTGATAAAATCTAAACAAAACTGAAAAATAAGATAAATTAGTACCAATCGTAGATTTTTGAAGATTTTGCTACAAACACCATGAACGACATATTTGGGACCTAGACTATAGAAGGCAGAAAAACTGAACCATCTATCACGTGCTTAAATATGAGATGAGATATCCACTCCACCCCCAAATTATCTCTCAGAAAGGCAGCCTTCACTTTTTCTATTCAAGTACTTAGAACATTTCTTATATTACTGACCTATTTCTTATAACTTCAAAGAGAAGTTGACAGAATACTACAATGAACACCCAAATACTCCTTACCTGGATTCACTAACTATTAACATCTTGCCACACCTACCTCCGTCACTCTTTTTATGTATATACACCCTTCTCTTTTGATAAACCAGCTGAGCAGGTTTAAAGCAGGCTGAGAAAATCACGACATTCAATCGCTAAGCCCTTCAGCATATATCTCCCAAGAACTAGGGCATCTTCCTATACAACCAAAACATCATTACCTCATCTAAAAAAATCAAGATTAACTTCATTCAACATAAGTTCATACTCAAATTTCCTCAACTGTTCAAAATTGTCCATTATTGCTGTTTTAACTTTTTCCTGTCCATGATTCTGCCACGGTTACATTACACTTGTCTCTTCTGTCTACTCCTGTCTAGACCAGAAACCTGCCTCTCTCTATTCTTCTTGACATGGACTTGGAAGAATCCAACAACATCCTGGACTTGAATTCCCTCCTTTTTAAATTCAGGCCACACATTTCCAGCAAACACAGCACAGAGGGGATGTTTTATACCTCCCACTACATCACAACAGAAGGCACTTGATGTCAGGCTGTCCCACTGTTGATACAAGCGTGGTGCAGGCAGTGTGTGAGGTTTTTCCACTGTAAAAATATATTTTTCCCTTTGTAATTAAATAGTAATCTGTGGAGAGATACCTGAAAGCTTCTGACTATCCTGTTCCCTAATAACCTTTCTCCCAATGGTTTCTGCCTGAATTGGTTATTACTGGTGGTTATAAAAAGGTGATTTTCCAACTAAGTATTTTAATGTGGAGAAGACATATTAAGCCTGATAACACCCTGACTTAATAATCACGTGTGTTTATGTAAATTAAGAGAATCAAAAAGGGAGACAAGAACTTTAAAATGCATTAAAAAATAAGTTGCATCGATATATAGAGGGACGACTAGATACATGAAAAGCAAGTTTAGTAAAATGCTAATGGCAGAAGCTAGCTGTGAGTTTTATGATTGTTCACTGTAAAATTCTTCCAACTCTTCTATTTGAAAATTTTCACAATGTAAAAAAAGGAAGCAAGAAAATACAAAATAAATTTAGTAATTACCACAACAATAGCAAAGTCTAGAATGTCACTAAACACACCTTCTAAAGATTGTATTGCAAAGGAATACGTTAATTGGTTTTACTAGAAAGTAACACATTAATTGGGGATCAAGAATGGGTACTTGTAGCGTGGGAAACATTTCAACATACACAGAAGCTGAAGTTATATGCTTTAGAAAAGTATGTCAGAAAAAAAGTGTAAATAACTATCACAAACACTAATGCATAAGCATCTGAATAAAACTGTTGCATGAGAAGTAGGAATAAAAAGAAGCATGTCTAAATATTTGTCATTCAAAAATTTGTGTGCAAGTAAATTACTCACAAATATTAATATTGCAAGTAGACATTGGGCTATTTGACCTACATCCCCAAGAGTTTCTAAATTTAAGTTGGCCGAAAATCCTTTACTTCCTATCTTCTCAATTTTTTCACTGGAAAAATGAGGGACTGCACTATATTTGGACATATATGGTATTCCTAATAATGTGAGCCATTTTCCTTAAATAAAATATTTAAATAAAAGTATTTACAGTTAAATAAAATTGGCACTTCTAGATAGTGCCAATTCTAACACTGAGTGAATTTAAAATAATTAAATAAATGACTATGAAATTTGAGAAAACATTTAAAATCTGTTTCTTAGATTAATAATGACATGGCAGATAAACCATTTCACTATAAAACATAAGGAAGTTATGTTCAAGAAGAAAATGTCAAATTGTCTTTTTACTACACTATCTAAAGAAATTACAGGGCCGGCCCCGTGGCTTAGCGGTTAAGTGCGTGCGCTCCGCTATTGGCGGCCTGGGTTCGGATCCTGGGCGTGCACAGACGCACCGCTTCTCCGGCCATGCTGAGGCCGCGTCCCACATATACCAACTAGAAGGATGTGCAGCTATGACATACAACTATCTACTGGGGCTTTGGAGGAAAAAAATAAATAAATAAAATCATAAAAAAAAAAAAAAAAAGAAAAGAAATTACAGATCCACTATACTTCATCAAAGGACATTTTTTGGGAAAATCCCATGGCACAAGGAAGGTTAATACCAGAGACTGCAAACTTTCACCACATTATAAGCACAACTACTTTTTGGCTGAAATATTTCATTTAGCATTTTATTTTATTTTTATTTTATTTATTTATTTTTCCCCCAAAGCCCCAGTAGATAGTTGTATGTCATAGCTGCACATCCTTCTAGTTGCTGTACGTGGGACGCGGCCTCAGCATGGCCGGAGAAGCAGTGCGTCGGTGTGTGCCCGGGATCCGAACCCGGGCTGCCAGTAGCAGAGCACGCACTTAACCGCTAAGCCACGGGGCTGGCCCAAGCATTTTAATTAAAGAAAACCTGTATCAACACATTTTACATTACACATACTGCCTTTTATTTCTTAAAGTAAACTCACAAAGTTACTTTTTCTTCACCAGATCAGATATATTCTAACCTGTAACTTTCATGTAAAAGAAATTTCATTCAAATTTTAATGTAATTCTTGCTAGATAGCCTTGGGACTAAACATGCAACTTCCAACTAAATGTCTAAATTACCAGCAAAACCTTAATCATACTGAAAAGTTCTGAATAATGGTGTTAATGTAGGGGAAAGCCATAATACCTAAAGGGTACACCTGGAAATTTCTGAGGTATAGTGACATAGAATCACATTTTAAGTTAACTGACAGAAACCAGGAAAGATAATCTGTACTATGAAGGCTTGTAACAAAACAGAAGTTTAATAAATCCCCGAAAACCTTGACGTATTGTTACAATGTTATTGGGCAATAATGGATAGATAGTCTATATATAATTTGCTTTAAATCTCTGGAGTACTTAAAGTTTTTATATTGTGAGAAACTGGAGTTTTTTGATGAAAAAGAAAAAAATGCTAGTTTCCCATACACCTTTGCTCTGGTAAGAAATCAGGTCCACACTTCATTTTCTCCTATAAACTAACCTATAACGTTTTTTTTTTCCTTTTGATCATATTATATCCTAGAAAATAAATAGTTATTATTCACCATAATTTAAATAATAAAACTATATTTTAACTTTCTTGATGTGATATAATGTATTTTCTTAAAATACTGCTTTATGTATAAAAGACAACACTGGCAGAGTTTGAAAGAATAGTGGAAAACAGTCAGGGACAAGTTAAGGCATTAAAAAATAAAGGCTTACAAAATAAGTGCAGTGCTATAGGAAGATTAAGCTACCAACAATGTGTAAAACACATTAGAAAGAAGAAATACGACGACTAAGAAGGCTGGTTAAAGAGATTACATTAAAATTTCAAATAGAAAAGACACATTTGAATGGGATTGGTGGCAGGGGAACAATAAGTAGACAGGAATGACAGAGAAGATAAAGGGACTATAGAAAGTCCTTTGGACTTGGTGGACACTGAACTAGTCCAAAAGCACAATGTGTCTTGGGTGGCAACTGTAGTCCAAAAACCCACTTCTAGGCATCTTGATGCAAAACATTTTTCTGCTGACCCCAAAGTTTTTGCATTCTTCTTTCTCCCATTATAGTTCTTTAAAATACTCTTTTCATGCATTGAGCTGGCATGAGAATAAAACAGTAACATATTGGAGGGTTTTCTAACTCAGTGAGAATATTAAGTATCTTCCTATGATGAATATGTCCCTATCTTGAATATTACATTACAATAAATTTTTTATCCACTGATTTTTAAGGTGAGGAGCTATTTATAATTGTTTATATACTCTTAAAGCAATATGAAATCTTAAAATAATTTAATATTCTATTAAATACTTTATCATACAAATTTTAAAATATTACATATTAGTCTTAGCCACGTAATTTCGAATCTTATAATGTGGTACATACAGTAAAGTGATTAAGAATGTACTTACAATAACAGGCTCTATTAAAAGCCGGAAGAGTGTTCCTACTCGTATACTTCGACAGTTTAAAATGACACTGTCAAAAGAACTTTGGCAGCTTAAAGAGACAGGATCAACTAAAGTTTCTTGAGAAATCACTTTGCGACGTTTTAGAGGTGTGTTGATAATAGAATTACCAAACTGAAAAAGAAAATTTTCACTTAATAAGTTACTAAAACAAGGCTGCAAACTAAGTACACATATGCAAAGAAGAGCCAATATAAGAAATATAATTATCAAAACGTAAGATTGATTTTACTTCAACAGTGTTAGATGAAGTAAAAACATTGATTTTATATAATAGTAAACCCCTTCTATTTTATCTAGCTGACACTTTATCTAGTTATTTCCTGAAATTCAAGTAATAGCACAGGCAATGAGGAATGGCACTCTGGGAATCAGACTGCCTGGGTTCAAATCACAGCTATATCACCTTTTACAGATCTGATCTTGTAAAACTTAATAACTCCTTAAGTTTTCGTTTTCTAAACTATAAAATATGCAGAATATCTATTCAAATAAGCTAACGCATATAAGCAGGTTAGCACAATGCTTCATGCACACTAAAATGTTGGATAAAAGTTAGCTAGTAACAGTGGTTGTAGTACAGTCACGTGTAGCGTAAGGAGGGGAACAGTTCTGAGAAACGCATCATTAGGTGATTTTACCATTGTGCGAATATCATGGAGTGTGCTTACACAAACCTTGATGGTATAGCCTACTAGACACCTAGGCTATATGGTACTAATCTTATGGGACCACTGTCATACCTGTTCCAATGCTGACTGAAATGTCATTATGTGGCACATGACTGTACTTGGACTACATCAGCAATTCGTTAGGAAACAGGTAATTTAGGGGAATGGTTATTTGCATTACAAAAGGACGCTTCTTTATATATTTAACAATTTTAAACTAGTCATGCGTCGCATAACGTTTCAGTCAACGATGGTGCAACGGACTGTATGTACAACGGTGGTCTCATAAGATTAGTACCATCTAGCCTAGGTGTGTAGTAGGCTATACCATCTAGGTTCGTGTAGGTACACTCTGATGTTTGCACAATGACAAAATCACCTAACTGTGCATTTCCCAGAATGTATCCCCATCATTAAGTGACACATGACTGTACTTGATCTGTTAAATTAACATTTCACAGTCACTTCCAAATGCAAATTAATCACAGTATTTTATATGTATAATTTAAACTAAAAGTAATTAAAGTTATCACATTATAAACTTTATTATCATAAGAATAAAACATGATCTTGACAGAAAACAAGAGGAAAAAATTGTCCACTGCACAGAGACAGGCACTATTCCCATTATCCTTCTAGAGACATTTCTGTGATCTATGTCATCAGAAAAAATACGTATTAAAACAGAACGTGATTTATATATATATAAATTATATATAAACATATATATATGTATTTCTGCAAACTGCTTTTTCAGGCTTATCAACGAATTTATCATGAGTATTTTCCCAGATTATAACAGAAAGCTAACAGAGACGTTTAAAAACTTTTTTCAGCTTTAGAATTCTCTCTTCAAATGAGATGCTATTTAGCTCAAAAATAAAATAGATAATTGAAGAGCTGGTCGAGCTGAATCCAGTAGAGGGACTGAGTCCAGAATCTGGGTGGTCCACATTCTCCCCAGGAGACTCTAAAAGAGCACTGGAGAATCTTACTGTTCACTGTGCCAGTTTGAAAACTGCTCACCCACAAATTCCATCATATGGAAATCCATTATTTAACCTAACCCTCTTATGCTGGACATCTGAGTTCTTTCTGACCTTTTCCCATAACACACTATCCTCCAATAAGCATTTCTGCAGCTAAATCCTGGTATATATAACCATTGCCAAAATGCTCCCCAGCATAGTTATACCAATTTACACACCCAACATTCCATTTCTCCAAACACTAGTCAACATGAAATACTATTATACTTCAAAAATTTTCAGCAATATGACAGTTAACAAAATGTATTTTGTGTGTGTGTGTGAGGAAGACTGGCCCTGAGCTAACACCTGTTGCTAATCTTCCTCTTTTTTTTGTTGCTGAGCTCACATCAGTGCCAATCTTCCTCCATTTTGTATGTGGGACGCCACCACAGCATGGCTTGATGAGCGGTGTGTACGTCCACACCCGGGATCCAAACCGGTGAACCCTGGGCTGCCAAAGTGGAGTGCTCGAACTTAACCACTATGCCACCAGGCCGGCCCCTTTTAACTTCATTTTCAGTACTTCACTACCTTTTTTGAACTCTATTCATTTCCTTTACTCATTTTTCTATGGTTTACTTCTATTTCTCGATTTTCAAGAAATTACAAATATATAAAGGACCAATTCACATTTTGTCATACAGTTCACTATTTTTTCCCTATTTGCATTTACATATCAAATTCTGTTTATGATGTTTTGGTACACTGTTCTATACTTTTCATTTAATCAAATCTATTCATCGTTTCATTTACTATTTTTGTCTGTGCTGAAATTTTGGAAAGGCATTCCCCAAGATTATATTAAAAATATCAATCCATATTTTTTCTATTATCTTTATAGTTACTTTTTGTTTTTTATTTGTTATGGTTCCCATCTGAGCAACCAAGTACATATGTTTCTATATTTTTATTAGTCCTATAATCTCTGTCATATATATGTACACACACACACACACAATTTTTTAACACAAGTTTTTTATTTTAAAAAAAGTTCTTTTAGGGCCAGCCCTGTGGCCTAGTGGTTAAGTTCAATGTGCTCCACTTCAGCAGCCTGGGTTTGGTTCCTGGGCACAGACCCACACTAATCCTCAGTGGCCACGCTGTCATGGCGACCCACATACAAAACAGAGGAAAACTGGCACAGATGTTAGCTCAGGGCAAATCTTCCTCAGTCAAAAAAAACCCAAATGTTCTTTTTACAAAAATAAGACAATATGCACCTATTTCTGCCTCTTGGTATTCCCATTCAACAGTACCATGTAGAAATGCTGAAAGTCATTGATATAGCTCTAATTTTTATTGTCAGTAGCTGTATAATAGTCCATGGTACAGATATACTGTAATTTCTTCAACCATTTCCATACCAATGGGCAATGATTTTGTTTGGAGTTGTTTGCCAGTAATCATGTTTATACATACAGTCTTACATACTGGGGGGGGGGGGATGCCTTTGAGATTGAGTCTAGGGAATGAATTATTTGGTCATTTGGTATACATTTAAAAAAAATTTTTTTTTTTTTTTTTTTTTTTGGTGAGGAAGATCAGCCTTGAGCTAACATCCAATGCCAATCCTCCTCTTTTTTGCTGAGGAAGACTGGCCCTGGGCTAACATCCGTGCCCATCTTCCTCTACTTTATATGAGATGCCACCACAGCATGGCTTGACAAGCAGTGTGTCGGTGTGCACCCGGAATCCGAACCTGCGAACCCTGGGCCGCCAAAGCGGAGCGTGCACACTTCACTGCTGTGCCACCAGGCCAGCCCCCATTTAAAAATTTTTAATAAATGTTTTTACATTGCTTTCCCAAAAGGTCATAACTTTCTCTTCCATCAGCAATTTAGGAAAGTAACTTTTCCCTTGGATTCTTGCCAGCAGTACATATTAATTGATCTTGTATTAATTTTGAAAGTCTGTTAAGTATACAGTTATATTTCATTTTCTTTAATTTGCACTTCCTTAGTAATTTGCACTTTTCATGTAGTAGTTTATTATCTGAATTTTCTCCTTTGACTATTCCTATCTTTTTTCCCTCCAACTTTTAAGAGTTCTTAGTCTATTATAGATATTAAAGTAATATATGTAATACGCATTACAAACATTCCTCTCTAGCTCTATTGTTTATTGATATAATTTTTATCTTTTGCCATCTGAACATTTTGTTTTTTTTTTTTTTTTTTTTTTTTAAAGATTTTATTTATTTTATTTTTTTCCCCCCAAAGCCCCAGTGGATAGTTGTATGTCGTAGCTGCACATCCTTCTAGTTGCTGTATGTGGGACTCGGCCTCAGGATGAACGGAGAAGCGGTGCCTCGATGCGCACCCGGGATCCGAACCCGGGCCACCAGCATCGCAGCGCGCGCACTTAACCACCAAGCCACAGGGCCGGCCATCTGAACATTTTGAAATTTTTTATATGGTAAAACAACAATATTACAGTAAAATCTACCCAAGTTAAAATGACTTCTCTCTGTCCACTAGATTATACAAGTATACTTATTTACACTTATATTTCGCTGCAAAGTTGATATTGTTTCTTCTTGTTGAATTTTTTACGCTTTAAGCCTTTAATTTGAAATTTATTTTTGTGTTTTAATGTTCTTCCAAATAATCTTCCAAGTGGTATTTTAAGTCCCACTTAATGAATAACCATCTTTTTCTCCTATTGACACTGCCAAATTACCCTCCAAAAAAAAAATTTACATCCCAAACAGGAGACTTACTCTAAATAAATGTAAATAAATGTGGAAAGTACCTGGTCTTTCATTCTTGCTTTTCTTGGCAATGTAACTGTATTTAACTCTGAATCTGCTGGAATGCTTCTTGGTTCATGCTCTACTCTACAGGTATTTTCATTTAGTGCTGCTTCTACTTTTCCAGTGGATGGTGCTGGGGAAGAACATGCTGAATCAGCAGGTTGAGGAGATATGCTCTCTCTTCTGTTAGTCCTGTCATTGTCGTCATCATCATCATCACTGGACAAAATGACTATGAAGAAAAGGTTAAATACTTCAGGAATTTCACTTCTGTCAGTTAAAAACGTAAATAGATTACCAAAGTGGGAAATATACCAAATTTGCTTTGGATCTCCTCCAGATCTGAGCTTAACAAAAACAAGTGAAGATACAATTCATTCTGCCTGATAAAAAGTTAAATTTAGAGAACAATTAAAAATGAAGAAAGCCTAAGAACTGATATTCCTTTTTTTTTTTACAATATACAAATATGAAATTGATTCCATAGTCCATCACCATCACCCACACAGAAACATACAAAAGTTACAGCAAAAATTACAGGTTTATCAGTAGGTCTATTTCAGAGTTCCAAAAAATGTAAAGTATGAAGATAATCTGCATACAAATAGTTCACAAAATAGCATGCATTTTAAATGCGTGCAAAACTCCATGTGACCAAATAATTTTATCTCACACAGGAAAGCACTAAAATCATAATCGGTCCTTGGGAGAACCTGGACCTAATGCTCAATAAATCTTATTGAGTAAATGAAAGTGGGCAAGGAAAGGCATTATGAAGGTAATTTGCTCTTATACTTTGTACTCTATTAAATCTTGCCAAACCTACCTCTATATCACAATTCCCCAGAGCCACCCACATTGCACTTGAGTCAAATCCTAACTCCTTCCTCTGATTTATGAATGTACACAATCTGGCCCTTGCCTACTTCTCCACCTTTCTCATACTACTCCACTTTTCCCTCTTTATGCTCCAGGCACACTAGCCATTTATTTTGTTCCTCAAACACAACAAGCTTGTTCCTGTTTAGACAGCAATTCCCCTAACACTTTGCATTTTTGTCATCAATTTTTAGCTTAAATATTACTTTTTGATTGACTACCCAATCTAAAGTAAGCACATAAGTACTCGCTTATTCACATCAACTGATTTAAATTTTCTGTTGTGCATGTTGTGCATGTTTACTTGTCTTTTCCCACTAGATATAAACTATAAGAGAACAAGGACACTGCCTGTTTCACTGCTATATTCCCAGAGTCTAAAATAGTGCCTGGCACAGAAAAAGCATTCAAAAATCATGTGTTGAAGAATGTATAAACTTGTAGGAGCAATTTTCTATTTTAGTATCCCACACATAAATGCTTAGTTAATATATATTTTTGTGTGTGTGTGAGGAAGACCAGCTCTGAGCCAACATCCGATGCCAATCCTCCTCTTTTTTGCTGAGGAAGATTGCCCCTGGGCTAACATCTGTGCCCATCTTCCTCCACTTCATATGGGGCGCTGCCACGGCATGGCTTTGACAAGTGGTGCGTCGGTGTGCGCTGGGGATCTGAACCTGCGAACCCCCGGCCACGAAAGCAGAGTGCACGCACCCAACTGCTGCGCCACCAGGCCAGCCATTAGTTAATATTTTTTGAGTAATATACATGTCACAGAAAGGCAGCATCCGCAGCATCACTCCATTTGTCTTTTTTATTTTGCTACCTAGTCTCAAGAGCAAATGCTCAAGTCGGCCCTTTTTCAGAACTGGTATTTTATGAATACACAATCTAACAGGCCAGATTACAAGACCTAAGCAGATTTACACATATTTGAAAGTTAGGGTTTTGCCACTTACTAGCTGTCTGCCTCAATTTCTCCTGTCTGTGAAACTGAGGACAATAATGATATCTATTTCAAAAGACAGTCACAAAAACATGATTTAATATGTAAAAGGTTTAGCACAGTGCCTGACATACATAAGCTTTAAAAGAAGGTCACAAACTGTTTATGTTGATGAAAAACTACAGAAATATATACTAAAAGGGAAGCCTAGTGTTCTAACTACAATTATTTTTATGCTGCTTCAGAGACATGAAAACTTCTACAGCTACTATATCAAAACCTTACTATAAAGCACCAAGGCTGCAACAGGTAGAATTGTAGTTATTTTATTAACTTAAAATAAATGATGGTTGTGCTCAGTTTCACCATAATTGCAAAGCAAATGGGGAGAGTGTGCGAAGATGATATTATACAGTTAAAAAGCTGTTCTCATAGCTGCTTTAATTCTACATAAAATATAGACTATATTCTACATAAATATCTAAGATTCTGCATCAGGGCCTGCTATGGACTGAAACGTGTTCCCTCCAAATTCATATGTCGAACCCCTAAAACCCAATGTGACTATATTTGGAGATAGGGCCCATAAGGAGGTAATAAAGGTTAAATGAGGTCATAAAGGTGAGACTTGAATCTGATAGGACTGGTGACCTCATAAGAAGAGAAGATGCCAGAGATCTCTCCCTCTTTCTCTGTGCACACACAGAAGGAAGGCCAGAGATCTCTCCCTCTTTCTCTGTGCACACACAGAAGGAAGGCCAGAGATCTCTCCCTCTTGCTCTGTGCACACACAGAAGGAAGGCCAGAGATCTCTCCCTCTTCCTCTGTGCACACACAGAAGGAAGGCCAGATGAGGACACAGTGAAAAGGCAGCCATCTGCAAGCCAAGAAGAGAGCCCTCAGCATCTTGATGGCACCTCAATCTTGGACTTCCAGCCTCCAGAACTGTGAGAAAATAAATTTCTGCTGTTTAAGCTACTCAGTCTGTAGTATTCTGTTATGGCGGCCTGAGCAGACTAACACAGGGTCTTTGTACCTACATTCCAAACTTGTTTCCACAGACACCAGCATGTTTTCTTCCCCACTTCATTCTGGACTCTGTTCAAAGTTACTTTACCAAAGGTGCCTATTCCACCCCCTATTTAAAACAGCACCCTTCCTCATCTTGGCACCTGACAACCGTCACTCTCTACTCCCTGGACCTGATACATTTTTCTACATAAAATTATCACTACTTGAGACACTGTACATGTTATTTATTATTTGGCTACCCATGACAGAATAAAAGCTTCATGATGATAAACTATTTTAATAGGAAGACAAATTTAAGAATGATTAAGTATATAAAGAAAAGAGACTTTGGAACCAGAAAAATTTGCTTTTTTTAAATCTAAACTCCAATAGTCCGTATGTATATAATATTGAGAAGCTACTCAATCTCCTTAAGCCTAGGTTGCCTCACTTATAAAAATGGAGTGTATAAGTACCTACCTCGCATGATTGTGAAACTAAGTTAAATTGGTTAGTGTATAAAGTTTTATCACATAAACGGTACACAGCATGCAATAAATGGTATCTTTATTACTAATCTGAAATGTTCTTAAAATAGAACATATTTTTCCATATACTTTAACAGGAAATACTTAGTCTTTAATTTTTTTTTGTTTTGAGCAGGGCAGGGGAACAAATATATGCTTTACGGTTTTAATTCATGGCTGATATGATCCTAGGTTAAGCTCTGAATAGTAAACTGCTTAAGGTACTTCAGAACCACATGAACTTATTTCCTTATATTATCAACCTACATGGTTGATGTAGACATGGTATTTATTTTGTTTTTTTATGTATCGACTTAGCCTTATTAACTTCTAGTTCCCCTCATCCTGCAAACCTTCTCAGGATGTTAAGTTTCCATATAAAGTTTGGCTCAGTAATAATACCCAGTAACTGCCTAATAAGTGAAAGTTTTCTTCATCTTACAATTAAAGTATAAAAACCTCACCATTAGGAAAGATTCGAATGATATTAACAATATTTAATATGCATTGGTGTAACACTAATGTATCATAAAATATTCATCAAATATCAGTATCATCATAACATCCTAACAGAGTGTTGACTCAATAGCTATCTTTTTTTTTAACTGAGTTATTTCTGAGAAATAAGCTAATGTACTGGTACAGGTGAAGGTTTTTATACTGAACTGAGTAAAACAGGACTTGACATATATCTAAGGTTAAAAAAAATTTTTAATCTTATCCCCTTTATTTACCACTTTTCAGAGTAATGATTTGGAACTCTTGGAACTCTACTCGAAAGGTAACTAATGGAGAGCTTTTTTCTTTTGGGGGCAGTATGAGGATATCATTATGAACTAATTGATTTTAATATATTCGATATATTTCAATAAATAGTAGTTATGATTCCTTTTGTGACCCAGGTAGTCCCATCATTGGTCAGTGGGAGCCCTTTTATTTTAGCTCCTGTGTTCTTTTGACATGTCCATAATAGTTTTTGATTGCTTCCATGCTTCCTGACATGACTACATGATCTAGATTTATCTCACACATTTGTGCTCCGGACCAGGAGCCAGCCATTTCACTGAGGAGCTCCAGTTACTTTTAGGGAAATAGTATTCAAAAACACCAATACGGGGACTAGGTTTGTTCACTTCTATACTAGGGTTGCTTACTGTTTCTAGACATCTTCTGTGGCTAAAGGTACAAAATACTTAGTTTCCATTTAAGAGAAAATATATAATAAGCTCAACTATTATCTCTAGTTCAAATTTAAAGTTACAGGATTTTTACTTCTTTGATTTTACTTTTGTATTCTTTTTCTCTAACACTGAGAATCTTGGTTTCTGGAGACTCTAATTGCTTATTTGCTTTATCAATATATGTGTTTAAAAATAATACTAATATTATTATTTTTAGAATATATATATATATATATATATATATATTTGTGTGTGAGGAAGATTAGCCCTGAGCTAACATCTGTTGCCAATCCTCCTCTTTTTCTGAGGAAGATCAGCCCTGGACTAACATCGTGCCCATCTTCCTCTACTTTATATGGGACGCTGCTACAGCACGGCTTGACAAGCGGTGCGTTGGTCTGTGCCCAGGATCTGAACCTGCAAACCCCAGGCTGCCGAAGCAGAGTGCGTGAACTTAACCACTACACCACAGGGCTGGCCCCCAAAATAACAATACTAATATTATCAATAATAATATTACTGAATACACTTAGGATTTCTTTCCGTTTGTTTGACCTTAAAATATATCACATTAGGGATGTACAGCACAATGTTATTTTAATTTAAATTCATTTGAAATAATTTTCTATGTGTTCAAGCCATTAACTAGATATATAATGAGGCTTATTTCATTTTGTTTTTGTTTTTTAAATTTCTGATTTAATTTTGTTTTATAATCATGTAAAATGCCCCAAATTATGCAATCATGATTCTAAAGTCAAATCCATAAAACAAGATATACTTGGAGAAATTGAGCATCTATCCCTAACTCCTATACTGTTTTCTTCTCCTTCCAACTAACTACCTTTTCTAAATCAGTTTTTGGTATTTATTTCCATTTTTTAAAAAAACCTATATTCATTCTCCCATCCTTCATAAATAAAGGGTACCATACTATACACTCTGATCTGCACCTTGTTTTATTCAGTTGGTTAAAGACCTTGGAAATCACTCTACACAATATTAAATCAGCTCTTTCTCCCCTCTTATAGCTACATATGCTATAGTTTATTCAACTAGTCCCTGATTCTTTCCAATCTTTTGCTATATATTATAAATAGGACCACATTCCATATACACACACCTATGCACATGAGTCTAAACGTAGGAAAAAGACTAAGGGGAGAAACAAAAGTGGCAAGGGAATTAATTTTCACTAAGCCCTTTCTATGTGTCAAATATTTCAGTAGGCTATGCTAGGCACTTTATATGTTATTTTATTTACTCCCTCAAAAACATTATCGGGCAGGAAATATACCCATTTACAGTTCAGAGTGATTAAATTAACTGGGCCAAAGTTAGAAGGCTGGGGACAACTGGCATTTGACCTAAGTCTGGGGCCACGGTCTGTGCTTTTACTATTTAAGATGGAAAGGATGAGAATAAAGTCAGTTATTATTTTCCAACTGCATGGATAGTTTTAATCATCTACCCAAAAAACATGTTACACAACTGACATAAGAGGATGCCACACTTCTCAAATATGCTCATACTCACAATTAAAAATATATGTGAAAAATACTGGATTGATATAGGCAATACTAAAGGGAGCAAATACTTACTTGGATCATTTAGGTCTGACAGGCTTGTTTTCCTTTCTTTCAGGCTTGTGATTTTGACTCCTTTTGACCTAGATAAAATGACTTTCCCGTTAGTCTGTAAATTCTGTCTATTATCATCACAATTCAAAATAATATCCATTGGAATCTTTCCCACACTGTTGCCATAAAACTTCTTGGGGGGTACTGCTGTGTTTTGTGATTTTTGTCCTCCAGAATTCTGATGAATTGACGTTCTTAATAACGGTCCAGTAGGTTCATTCAAAGTTACAGCTTGTCTGCAATTTCTTTGCAAATCCTTAGGAAAAAGAATACCACAAGTTTGGCATTTGGTCTGATTTTCTTTATTTTCCCCACATTTTGGACAATAATCACACTGTTCAGAAAACTTAAGTCCCAAAAGAATAAAAGAGACAAAAGATTTTGGCATTTTATTTCAACATCATGAAACAACAATAACAAAAATCTCAAAATTAAGGCTCCCTCCCCATCACCAGCAGCACGGGTACCAAAATCCTGAATACATCATGTCACTTGGGAGTTACCATCAGAATGCTGGAAGGAATTTTTGAGACCATCTAGTCCAGCAAGTCTTCAAATTGGACGATGTATACTCCTCAAGGGCTATGTAAACATTTTCTAAGGCATCCAGGGCATAAATAATCTTAAAGGAATCAATATCTAGATCCTCAATTTCCATATAATCTTTCCCAAAACTGATTTGATTACACTTTTGATGTCAAGACATCTCCTGCCTCAACTGCTCTTCTCCTACAGAAAAAAAAAAGAATACTAAACCTGCCTTCCATTTGAAGTATTACAATGGTGCATTGCCTTGGGGTATAAAAACCACAAACTAAACAAAAGGATCATTTTAAAACGTCGGAAAAATGAACAGATTCTAAGTACTGGTTAACAAAAACTTTTGCAAGACAACTGATTTCTAAGACAGTGCTTCAAAAACATTTTAAGGAAGGCCTAATCTGAGTTTCTTTGCAAATCCTTAGGAAAAAGAATACCACAACTTGCGAGATCATTAAAAAATGTTTTTTGACAGTAGAGTATCATGTGACTTTGGGCATATACCTTAGAAGGAGTTCAAGGTATTAAGTGATATCACTATAATAGAACTCTTTCCATATTCATGTACTTATTTACGTGAACAAGGTTGTTCAGCGCTTACGTCTATAAGAAGGAAAAATATGAACACATGTTGAATTTTGTCTCAGTATGTAACATAATATCTATCAGTGGACACATGAACTAATTGAGAAAAACAGTCAATGTTTACTTAAAAGATGTATTTCCGGGGGCTGGCCCAGTGGCTCGAGAGGTTAAGTGCACGCATTCCACTGCAGCAGCCCGGGGTTCGCGGGCCTGGATCCCGGGTGCACCAACACACCGCTTGTCAAGCCATGCTGGGGCGGCATCCCATACAAAGTAGAGGAAGATGGGCACGGATGTTAGCCCAGGGCGAACCTTCCTCAGCAAAAAAAATAAAAGATGTATTTCTAATAATTTTACTTTTTATATCAAATATTTATCAAACTTTGTAACAATACATAGTTTTAATCAATACTGCACTACTAATAACTGAAATAATTCAATCTATTTTTTTTTTTTAATTTTTATTTATTTATTTTTCCCCCCAAAGCCTCAGTAGATAGTCGTATGTCATAGTTACACATCCTTCTAGTTGCCGTATGTGGGACGTGGCCTCGGCATGGCCGAAGAAGCGGTACGTCAGTGCGCGCCTGGGATCCGAACCCCGGCCGCCAGCAGCGGAGCGTGCACACTTAACTGCTAAGCCACCGGGCCGGCCCAATAATTCAATCTAAAAGAAAATTTCTGTAACACTTTGAGCCTTATACCACAGGAAATAAGTGGACAAGCATTTGTTGTGATCATGAAATCACAGAATGAGATGGTAATTATCATTTGCTATGGTATGTGGATACTACCAGATCTATACATGAGGAGAGAGATTTAACCATTCTATTTAAAAATATTACTCCTTTCACTGTGTCAACTATTACATCCTGTGAGATCACTTAAACTTGGGTGAAAAATGTTCAATGTTAACGTAGAAAAACATAAGAGAATACCTAGTTGTTTACAATTCTTTGAGGTCTTTTAGGTGACAGAAGTCATCAAGTGGCTGCAGGAGGACAGACTGGTAGGTGGCAGTTATATACGATTAGATGTGTACACACAAATTTCAAAATTCATTTAACTGAATGCTTAAGTTCTATACATTTTATTCCATGTAAATTTATAACTCAAAAATATGTAGAACTTATAAAAGCAAAAAAAGTCTAAAGACTATTGCTCTAGTCTTAGCTCGTTTTAAAGATGAAAAAAATGACAAATTGTTTACCTTGCCCAACATGACAAATAACAAACCCCTTCTATTATACCATGTTACCTATTCAAGGATCTACCCCAGAAAACAAAAAGGAATGAAAACCAAGCTTTAACCAGGGCAAAACTGACCTTGGTAGAACATCAGCTCACTATCTGAGCCTATGTGGATTATAAAAAAAACAGCATGTCTCTTTCTCTGCTAGTACACAGGAGAATTCAGTTATGCTATTCATGGAGTCTAGATAAAAGGAAATTATTTTTCTCACAGCACTTTCAATACGGCCCTTTGTATTTAGAATAGGTAACAGGTAACTATGCAAACAATTAGTTACATACAAATATGGGACAGATTATCTGACTCTCATATTTTAGCCTATTGCCAAAAAGAAAAGGAAATAATAGTAATTTAAATGAAACACAAACAATGTGAATGTTGGCCATGCCCCATTGCACCCGAAAGGGAAACCTACAAACAAAGGAGTAGTCCCTACCTACATACTACTCTGTGATGAAATATCTAATTCTCTAGGAAAAATCTAAACCCCACTATTTTCATGATGAACAAAGACATATTTTCACCTCTAGCTAGGTTTAATGCACCCAAAGAAGTTGAAAGATGTTCATTTATGTGGGAGATAGAGCCCTGTGTGCCACAGTGGGAGTCAGCTATATATAAGCTAACTCTGTCTTTTAAGAATCTGAGGATATGATCAAGCTGGGTAATGACTGGCTCCAAAATTTTTTTGTTTATAATAAAGATAAGTAGGACCTATTTCAATGAAAAGAACTCCATGAAAAAGAGGTACTTCCATATGTTTCCTTTCATAAAATTGATACTGAAACAGAAAAAGCATATCCCTACTATTAAAATTTCCAGTATTAAAACATAGAAGGAAATATATTGTGAGCTATTATCATATGCCTTCTATCAGCTAAGAAACATATCATGGAATTGTCTGCAACAATTAGGAACAAAATGCAGACCAGCTGAACCAAATATGATATTAAATATTTCTTGCTAAAAAACTGAAGATTAAGAATTTTATAAACCTAGAAATCTAAAAACTAGAAATCTCAATATCGATCAATTACTGTTAGTAAAGTATGTGTAAAGTAGTAAATTTTCATAACAATTTTATGTTAAGTATAATTTCTTTTGGAAAATAAAGATTAATTGAAGTCTCATTTTCCCCCTTTTGGTCAGTGGAAGACTTTTACAAAATAAAATAAATCCAAATCACATATTATCTGCCAGTCTCTACACATAAATAATAACCAATTATACTTAAGAATAAGCCTGTCTTGAATGAGACAATGTGATTTTTGGTAAACATCGTAAAGATGTATAACCTCATTAAACATCAAAGACCTTGTTTTCTGACAAGCAGTACACAGTGTGGAATTTCATAGACGACACACTAAAAGAAAAACAACTAATCTTGTTCAAGAATTAATAACTACACAGACGGTGTCTATAATCTATTCTTTATCTCCACTAAGAATAAGAACAATTGGCATGGGAGTAAAGAGTAAAAGAAGGAAGATTTATCTTAGATATTAAAAAAATGTTTGAGGTTGTCAATTGGCATGCCCACTAGAGGAAGGATGGTGTGTTTGGGAAGGAGATTTCCTCTTTTCTCCTTTGCCTTTACCTGGGTCAAACAGTGTGCCAAGCAGTGGGGGATGCCAGTATGGCCTATAACAAGCTTAGGCTGGCATACCAGGAGACTGGTCCCATAAAAGGTAACTGAACAAATAAGTAAATGCACTGAGGGTGACAGGAGTCAGGTTTCTCACTGTCAGAGAAGGGAATTACAAACACGCAAAGTGGGAAAGGCTAAGAAGAACACTGTGATCTTGAACTAGAATTGGAATTATCAGTGTGAACTCATGGATTTTAATACGTATTAAATATTAACACATACACACACATATATTTCCTAGCTTTGTGCACTGAGAGGGCCTACACCGATGACACTCAGTAGCAATAAGCATAACTAGTCCCCATATATCTTCCCTCCACTTAAAGGAACAATGGCTCTTTGGAGAAATGCATGACTACAGATGAGACAGACAAAGTGCAAACAAGTCTAGATCACCTGGTTATACCAAAAAGTAAGAAAGTACTCAAAGAATGATAGGGATA
Source organism: Ceratotherium simum simum (assembly GCF_057802395.1). Taxonomy (NCBI): domain Eukaryota; kingdom Metazoa; phylum Chordata; class Mammalia; order Perissodactyla; family Rhinocerotidae; genus Ceratotherium; species Ceratotherium simum. Next base: position 2,325,731 of record NC_141918.1, on the reverse strand, counting down.
TGTCAAAAACAAAGAGGAGCCAGCCTGAAGAACTTCCCATGGGCCAAGTCTGGGACAATTTGAGCATCAAAATAAATAATGATATTTATAGAGTATAACCTTTTTGAGTAAAATAAGAATCTACATGTCTAGGGCCGGCCCTGTGGCTTGGTGGTTAAGTGCGCGCGCTGCGATGCTGGTGGCCCGGGTTCGGATCCCGGGTGCGCATCGAGGCACCACTTCTCCGTTCATCCTGAGGCCGAGTCCCGCATACAGCAACTAGAAGGATGTGCAGCTACAACATACAACTATCCACTGGGGCTTTGGGGGGAAAAAAATAAAATAAATAAAATCTTTAAAAAAAAAAAAAAAAAAAAGAATCTACATGTCTATGCTGATGTAAATAAAGGAATACATAAGTAAATGTGAGATAAGGAAAAGCTCTACCTTACAGTGAAAGGCTTATTAATAAATGAGTATGTATCTATTAATTAACTTTACAGTGGACAAATCTAGAAAAATTCAAATCATCAGTAATGTGAAAATGAACATCATATGCCTCCTGATATGATGCAATAAGATTACAGCATCACTTCTGAGGATTCCTGAAAAATGTATAAACTACAAAGAAACATCAGACAAACCCAACTTGAGGTACAAAGCAAGGGGCCTACACTTCTCAAAAAAATCAAGGTTATAAAAGACAAGGGAAGACTAACAAATTATTCCAGATTAAAGAAGACTAAAGATCATGACAGTTAAATGTAATATATGATTCTGAATTGGATCCTGTACCCATAAAGAACATTACTTAGTTGAAATTTTTTTTTTAAAAGATTTTATTTATTTATTTTTCCCCCCAAAGCCCCAGTAGATAGTTGTATGTCATAGCTGCACATCCTTCTAGTTGCTGTATGTGGGACGCGGCCTCAGCATGGCCAGAGAAGCGGCACGTCGGTGCGTGCCCGGGATCCGAACCCCCGTTAAGCCATGGGGCCGGCCCATAGTTAGTTGAAATTTGAATGAAGTTTGTGGATTAGATGGTAATTTTGGATCTATGTTAGTTTTTTAATTTTGATAGTTGTATTCTGGTTATACAGGAGAATGTCCTTTGCTTTTTTTTTTAAAAGCAAACACACATGAAAGTATTAAGTGGTAAATGGGTATCATGCGTGTTATTTATACTCAAATGGTGCAGAAAACTACACACACACTAGTACATAGAGGGGGGAAAGTGGAAGGAAGGCAGAGGGAGGGAGAACAATAAAACAAATCTGGAAAACTGGGGAATCTGACAGAATATGTGGATAGCCTTTCAACGATTTTTTCAACTTTTCTGTAAATTTAAAATTATTTTTAAAAATTTCTGGTTGAGAGCAATTGCTTGCAGTATGCTGCAGGGAGGCACTGATATATCCTTTTCAGAAGAAGATACATTCTAGACTTTGCGTAGTTAAAAAATGATCTAACGAAGACAAAAACGTTTGCTTACATAACTTTCCTGGGTCTCTTCTAGTCTTATGAAAAAAGGTCACCTAGAATTTAATAAGTACTAAAAATAATATTAATAAAAATACCATATGATTAGCAACAAAGAATAACTTCTCTACCCACCTCTAAATCAGTTAAACATTTTTTTGAAGCAGGAGACAGAGGAGAAGGAGTACAGTGATAGGTACTACTGTGACGTTTCTGTGGTACTTTCCTTTTAATTTCAGATTCCAGGTGCGATTCAGACTCTTCTGTTTTCTTCATTATACGATCTGAAGGAAGCGGGAAAAAAACAAAAGTACTGAAATTAAATTTTATAAATTCTTCATGATCTTTGCGATGAAAAAATACTAATTTATATTATCAAATTATTATGTTTTAGTTAAAATAAACTAATGCTTTAACATGTAATGCAATAAAGAATAACCAGAACTTTGTTAAGTCAGAGCCAGGAGTCGTCGCCTGGCTGCTCTTGTGTACTTTTCACTCTTCACCAGGGTCTCCACACTGTGGGCCACTTAAATCAAGTGTACCAATATTCTCTTTAGCTTATTCTGTGCTACTAATGCAACAGAAGCACTTCCCGCACTGAATCACACACATAATACAACCCCCATCCCCCACTTTTCTAAGTTAGTTACTCTTCTTGTAATAGTAATGAGAAAAATCTGAATTCCAACATTAGGTACAACTGTTTAGATAAAGCAAACTAAACTAATCCTCAACCTAATGGTTTTTTAAGTTTAAGAAATACAAAAGGGAATTTTCCTCGTTATTTCTGAAGTAAATGTAATAATTTTCATTAAGGATATAATTAGAATTTTTAAATGATTTAATGAGCTCCAAAACAGGACAATTTAAAATTTACTACGTGGGCCGGCCCTGTGGCTTAGCGGTTAGGTGCGCACGCTCCGCTGCTGGTGGCCCGGGTTCGGATCCCAGGCGTGCACCGATGCACCGCTTCTCCGGCCATGCTGAGGCTGCGTCCCACATACAGCAACTAGAAGGATGTGCAACTATGACATACAACTATCTACTGGGACTTTGGGGGAAAAATAAATAAATAAAATTATTAAAATTTACTACAATGCAACTTCATCAGCAAAGATTTAAGTATGCAAGAACAAACACATGGTCCAAAGACAAAAGTTAATGAATCTACAAACCAAAATGCTCTACCTGCATAATCCCAAGTTTGTTAAATACTTCCATTTTCCTATCTTTAATATCTTATCTTTTGATTTTTTTAAATAAGGAGTTACCTACACATAAAAATCAACATTATCTAATCTTATGAGTTTGATATACAATACTCTCTTAAGAAACCAATATAACTACTCCTGTTTAGTGTAATCACCGAGTTTTACTAAGTGATTTCCACCTTCTCAGTCTTTGCACAGTTCAAACACCTTTTTTTTCCTGGACACCAAAACTAGAAATCTAAGTAATTGTAGACTTCTCCTTGTGCCTCCTTCCTCACATTCAAGGGAATTCCACTAATAGCTCTTAAATTCACTCCTTCCTCTCAAACTCACTACATTTCAGATGCTTATCTTTTGCCCAAATTGATTTCCTTCACTCCAATTCTGCTTATTTCAGTTCCTTCCCCAGTACTGCCAAAGTGATCTTTCTAACACAAAAATGAGACTCTATCATTCTAATGTTTAAAATCTTTCAGATTCTAGTAGTTAAGGAAAAAATTCTAACCCCCCTTGGCAAGCCAAAATTTGTGTTGATGTTCCAGTCTTACTTCCAATCAAACCGTACCCCAAAGAGGTACATTTCTCCAGGTGTTTTCTCTTTCACTCTCTTACATATGGCATTTTCTTCACAAGCAAAGCTCTCCCTATTTAAAATAAATTCAAACCATTCTTTGTTAAGAAGCTGCCTCTGTCCCCTACTAAGCAGTCCTCGGAGTTTCCACAGCACTTTATACATACTTCTATTAGCACTCATTTTATTTTATTGTAATTATTTGTACTGATCTGTTTCCTCCCATTATATTGTCAGCTCTGAAAGAGAAGAAATCATGTTTTAGTAACATATTTTCCCAGCGTCTAGAAACTGCACAAGGAAGGGCTCGAAAAGTATTTACTAGATTAATGAATTACATTACAAAAGATAAAACTATGTGACACATTAAAAAAAGATGAAATTACATGGGCAGAAGGAAGGGATGCTGCTACTAGATCATCTCTGAAAATGGCTTAACTTTGCCAAACAGAGATACTGATTCACTCACAGATCTAGACACATAAGGACTCAGCCTCCAGACAAGGAGAGGAACTGAAAGCTGCTTCAAGAACTGCCACTGAAGTTACAGAGAAGCCACGCCAGTCCAGAGATCCAGGTCTTAGTTATTATTCCTATGAGAGCTAGCTTACTTTGTTAGACTGGTTACATATAAAAAGCAGTTTCTATACAAGTGAGTATTAAAGAACTAGAATGTGGCACTAAGTAAAAAAAGAGGCAGACAAGATTTGGAATTCAGAAAACATAAACACACAGTTGTCTGGAATATACAACCAATTATTGGCATAATTTAATTTACAGAGAGAGCTGTGTTAAAATGTGTTTTTTTTCCCTCCATGTTTTTTTGGCCTAATTAAATTTTTTATGTACACAAGAGAGCTTTTTCCTTATAACACAGTTTTACAAATTTTTGTAATGCCCACAGTATCTTTGCACATCATTTTGCTGAAACATGTATCTATATTGCTCTTCTGCCAGAATCCACTTAGAGACTGACATTTTAAAAACCATTATCACTTCATTCCTGATCATATAATCACATTCTTCCCTCCACCATAGTTATCTCGTGATGTCTATATCACATTTTCTCTACCTCCTATCATAATTAATAAAGGGGGAAACAAGTGGCTCAAGCTTTGAGAGAAATTGAAGATTTTTATTCATAATAGACAAAAGAAACATGATTTTAAAATCTTGATCCCTAAATCAAGGTTATCTACAAGGTTCTGAAGGGAAGAGACAGAAAAGACAAAAAAGGACAAAATTAGGAATTTTAAGATGAAACTTTTGAAACTAAGGTGATGTGGAGGTATGGCAAATGACTGACGGTGCATAGGAAACCACAATAGATCTATAAGGAGGCAAATAATAAGCACAAAAAAGTTAATATCAAGATTAAGAAATTTCTTTAGGATTCTATCTTCCATGGAAAGAAGGGAAAAACATTTGAGAAGATTAGGATAATTAAAGCGAAAATTAACTAATCTCAAATTATAGCCAGAAACATAAAATGGCAAAAGACAAAACATGACTGGTCCAGGAACAACAAATGCTTTAAGTGCTCATGGACGTTTTACTAGCTAACTGCTCAAGGAAGTCACTTTTGCTAAGCTGTGACAGCCTCAACAGAGTACTCCAAGGAAGTACCTGGGATGAAATGTATGTGACATTCTTGCTCTCACTGAACTCCTCTTCTAGGAATGAGAAGGAGAACACGGTGTTCATCCAAGACCACACAGTACGAACATCAAGATTAGGATATTTCCTTGCTGGATTTTCTAGCTCAATGTTTTTTTAATACCACATTATTTCCATATATGCAGAACAGGTGAGAATATGGAAGATACTTTGAGATAAGTAAAAGTGATTAACAGGTTGGATATATAGAATAAATTTTAAAATCCAAGTTTTAAAAAAAAGGTCCTCCATAAAAGGAATGTTCATAGCAGCTTTCTTCACGCTAGTCAAAAACTGGAAACAACCCACGTGTCCGTCATCAGAATGGACAAACAAACTGGTACATCAAACTACTAATGCATGCAAGATGGATGAATATAAAAAAAATTATCCTGAATGAAAAGAAGCCTTACATAAAAGAGTACATATTGTATTATTCCACTTATATGAAATCCTAGAATAGGTAAAATTAATCCATGTTGGAAAAAAATTACAACAATGGTTACCTTTGATGGAGCAAGGGTAAGGACTAACTGGGAAGGAACAAGAGGGAATTTCCTGAGGTGATGATACTATTTGTACTATGTCTTCCCAAGGGTTTGGGTTAGAAAGGTGTGTGTACTTGTCAAAATGTATTCAACAGTACCCTTAAGGTCTATTTCATTCTATATAAATTTTACTTCAAAAGAGAAAAAGAAAACTATAAACAAATATTAAACTCTAGATAATGATATGCCTGCTGAAGTGTTTAGGAGTAAAATGTACCAGTGCCTATAATTTATTCTGAAATGCATCAAGGAAAAAAAAAGGCGAATTCATATATAGATGAGTCAATACACAGGTATGTGATAAAGCAAGTACAGAAAAGTGTTAATTGTAGAATAGACGTGGTAGATATATGTGTATTTACTGTAAAAGTCTTTCAACTTTTCTGCATGTTTGAAAATTTTCATACTAGAAGTTGGAGGTGGGCTGAGGCAAGGAAGGCCCTTAGCTTTCTTGTTTGAGAATTCAGTTGTGATATTACTAATACGCTAGAACACACATACTCTAAGAACAGTGACAGAACACAACCAACTACCTTTATTCTGGTTATGTATTTGCTTTTAAATTATTTTTAGAGTCTTTCAAAAGAGAAAGACAAACTAGAAAACCAGTTTTCTCCATGATGTAACTACTACTATGACTGATTTTCAACATAAAATAAAACTAAAGTTATGTGTCAGGTTCTCATTAAAAAGAAGAACTCCTGGGGGCCGGCCCGGTGGCGCAAGCGGTTAAGCGCGCGCGATCCGCTGCCGCGGCCCGGGGTTCGCCGGTTCGGATCCCGGACGCACACCAACGCACCGCTTGTTAAGCCATGCTGTGGCGGCGTCCCACATAAAGTAGAGGAAGATGGGCACGGATGTTAGCCCAGGGCCAGTCTTCCTCAGCAAAAGACGAGGATTGGCATGGATGTTAGCTTAGGGCTGGTCCTCCTTACAAAAAAAAAAAAAAAGATGAGAACTCCTTAAAAAATGAGCCTCCTTAAAAATCACTTTTGGCTATGCTAAATAAGTGATATATAGGCAGACATGAATAAAAGAAGAAATTCAAATGGCCACTGAACATATAAACTGCCTGAACAGTAATGAAGAAAGTGCAAAAACAAATACTATTTCCATGCCAGGCTGGCAAAGCCTAAAAGAATAATATCTAATATTGCTGAAGAGCATGAGAAAACAGGCATACTCAAATACTGTTTGTTCAGAGCTGATACGCTTTACAGAAGGCATTTTGGCAGTAATATATCAAAAGTCTTTAAAATATGCATAAACTTGGTTCCTGTAATTTTATTTCTAGGGATTTGATCTAAGGAAATAATAGATCAAATACACAAAATGTATGTACTAGATTACTAATCATCATATATATAATATCAAAACACTGAAAATAACAAATTATAGCGGGTCACTATGCATTCATTAAAAAATGACTACAGAGACTTAGATATATTAACTTGTAAAGAAGTCCATCATAGATAAATTCATTCATTTGATTCTTATACTTCCTCTAATTGTGCTTTCCATGCTGGTTTTCCTCTGATATTCCAGCATCTTTTTTTGTTTTTTGCTGAGGAAGATTCCCCCTGAACTAACATCTGTGCCAATCTTCCTCTAGTTTGTATGTGGGTCACCAGACAGCATGGCCGCCGACTAGTGGTGTAGGTCCCTGCCCAGGAACCGAACCCGGGCCGCTGAAGCACAGCGCACTGAACTTATCCACTGGGCCATGGGGCCGGCCCCTCCTGCATCTTTTAATGCGAGTATAGAAAACAGATACTATCACAACCAAGTCAAAAAGCAAGTTACAGAACAGTATACATAGTATGAATGCATTAAAAAAAAACGGGTCGGGCCGGCCCCGTGGCTTAGCGGTTAAGTGCAAGCGCTCCACTGCTGGTGGCCCAGGTTCAGATCCCGGGCGTGCACCGATGCACCACTTCTCCGGCCATGCTGAGGCCGTGTCCCACATACAGCAACTAGAGGGATGTGCAGCTATGACATACAACTATCTACCGGGGCTTTGGGGGAAAAAACAAATAAATTATAAAAAAAAAAAAATTGGTATATATGCATAGAAAAAGTCTGGGTATTTATCTATTACGATGCTATTCTGACTGGTTAAGAGTAAGTGGATATTTTTCTTCTGTATATGAGTTAAACAGTGCTAAACCTGGTGATTTAAATTGTAATCATAATGTAATGACATTAAAAATGTAATTAAATGTTCATTCAAAGACAGCATAAGTCTATTAATTCTCTTTGACAACAATACAAAGAACAAGTTGGAAAACAAAAAAGAAGTTTAAGAAATAAAGGAAAAAATAGGCAGGGGAAAAAATGAGAGATCTTAATTTATAGTTATATAGTTGTTATTCTACATGTTTAAAAAAATATATAAAAAGAACAGCAAACAAAAAATAACAGGATATGTGATCTGACCAAAAACTATACTTAATGGTTTACAAGCTTTAATTTTATCCTAGAGAACTGCTTATCAATGTTAATAAGTGCTGATATATGACTATAACTTATCAAAATTTATATTAAGTGTCTCAAATGCAAAATAAAAGGGGAAAAGGTAATCACCTTAGGTGTTAAGAACTATAAAAAGACAATGATTCCTTTTTAGGAGAAAATTATTCCAGGTGCTATGCCAATAACTAGTGATCTTGGGGTTTGAAATCTCTATGTTTTAAAAACTATCTCCAAAGGAAATTCTAAAATAAAATGCAACCTTTATGTAACAATATATGCAATACTATTATAGCATTGTTATTCATCCTATACCCAAATATACATGCACCCACCTAACACAAAAAAAGCACCAAGTTTACAAGTTAGATATACCAATATCCCTCTCCTGAAGTTTACAAATATTACTTGCTCAAATGAACCATATATGTGTATATGTGTGTATGTGTGTATAAATACACTTCATTTACTATCTCTGAGCCCACAGATATAAATAATTGAATAAATAAATAAGAGAGAAGGTACAGCTCTTCCCTATAGAAGAATTCCAATTAATAAATGTAAAAGAAATGAAGAAAACAGAAAATTACCATTAGATAAACACAAGTAATGACTGTTGCCAGCAAGATCCACCAATGGACGCTAAAACCAGTGAGTGAAAGTTTGAGGAAAAACAGGACACTTGCATAGTCTCACAGTATCTCTCCCAAGATCTTTATTAAGTACAAAAGGAAAAAAAATTATTTTACAGTGGAGAAACACAGCAGAAACTACCTAACCAAGAGATCACAGTTAACATCACCAGTAGTAAGACATATCAACTTCGTATAACCCGATATGATGTGTTGAAAAAGACACAACATCAGTTTTCTAGAAGTTTTGCCAAAAATGCACAGCCTCAACCTAATCATAAGACAACATCATACAAACCCAAACTGAGAGGCATTCTATGAAGTACCTAACCATTACTCTTCAAAAATGTCAAGGAAACTTAGGAGACATGAAAAATAAATGCAATGTGGGATCCGCAACCAAATCTTGGAACAGAAAAAGGATATCGGTGAAAAATTGGTGAAAAACGACCAAAGTCTATAGCTTAGTTAAGAATCTTATAACAATGCCAATTTCTTAGTTTTCATAAACGTACTGTGACTGGAAGATGTTAACATTAAGGGAAGCTGGGTAAAGAGTAAATAGGTACTCTCTCTACTACATTTACTTTTCTCTAAGTCTAAAATGATTTCAAAATAAAAAGTTAAAAAAAAAGATTATTCTTATCTACTTAATGAATGTTGTTCAATAAACATTAAAAATGATTTGTGACAAGCCTGGGGCTGACTGCTATCTAAAACCATATGAATGGGTCAAATCACTTAACTTACTCAAATGTATTTGTATAATGAGAATGATAATACCTGTTGTGCAGTTCACAATAGAGGATGAGAAATAACTTTCTTTCTGAGCTAGCAAGAAAATAGTAGAGCACAGTGGTTAAGAGCAATGGGCTTTGTCATCAAACAGAGCTGGATTCCAATACCAGCTCTGTGCCCTTGAGCAAGCTGTGTAATCCCTCTGTGCCTCAGTTTCCTCTTCTGTACAAAATGTAGGTCAAGTTGAATTTAGCCTACAGAGATCTTGGATAGGGAACCAGGATAAAAGTAAATAATGAACGTAAAGCAGGTAACTCAGCATCTAGTACCAGTAAGAGTTCCATAAAGATTTAAGGTATAACAATATGAATGTTGAAGAGGGCAGTCATGGACTTAGTCAGTATAACTATGCATTGCAAAGTATAATAATTCATACTCATAATAACTACAAAGTTACTAAGGATGAAGCTAAGTTTGTAACATGCTCTTTATAAAATAGGGATATGTTCAATATATGTATCAAAGATTTTCATCTAAAGTAGAAAAAGAATATAGATGCTTTAAAAAACAAACCCTTAGCTATGAGGAAAACCTAGCTGTTTAAAATCATTTGATTTTGGATAAGAGCCACTAGTGCTATTTAAACAAGCAAAGGCTGGGACAAATAAGATGGACACATAGATTAAGAATCACTATTCTGGGCCAGCCCCGTAGCTTAGCGGTTAAGTGCGCGCACTCCGCTACTGGCGGCCCGGGTTCGGATCCCGGGCGCGCACCGACGCACCGCTTCTCTGGCCATGCTGAGGCCGCGTCCCGCATACAGCAACTAGAAGGATGTGAAACTACGACATACAACTATCTACTGGGGCTTTGGGGAAAAAAAGGAGGAGAATTGGTAATACATGTTAGCTCAGAGCCGGTCTTCCTCAGCAAAAAGAGGAGGATTAGCATGGATGTTAGCTCAGGGCTGATTTTCCTCACCAAAAAAAAAAAAAAAGGATCACTATTCTAAATAATGAAAACCAATTTGGTGGTGAAACATTTTTCAAAATGTTATTTGCCCTCATTTTATTTTCACATTAATAAAATATCAGTATATTAAAAATTATTTCAATGAAAATATGAATTTCTACTCACAATTATTTTCCAATATCTATTATTAACACAGTTGTGTCAGGTATGGTCTATTTAACTGAATGGTTGCATAATATATTTTAAATTTTAGGAGCAAAACCATTTAAATCAAGACATCTATATAATACAAGATTATAACAGTTCAACAAAACACAATTTTGAAGCTATAACCCATTTTACAGCCAATATTTGGATCTTGAATTTAACAAAAATGCTAATATAATCAAAAAGATTTCAAGCTGTAGTCAGTCGAATGTGCAATCGTTCCCTGATGTTTTCAGGTCACAATTAAATCAATTCTCAAATCAGTTATAAAAAATGGTTTTCCACATATTTCCGCAATACCTGGGAATACTGTAAAGCCAGTGCCATGTCTCTATTTCTACCTTTCATACAACTGCTCAAAACCCTTAACAGGTGTAACCAATAAAACTGCACACTTACCAACACCTTGGGGCCGACTTAATCTTATAGGATTATTTTCAAATTTTTGGACATGAGGTGGGTATTCTTTCCTAGAAAAAGAAATTTACATAGTTTTATGCTAACATAAAAAATACTTTTCAAAATGGAAAAGTTTAAGGAATATTTACAGAATGATTAAAAGCAAATCAAAGCTTCTTTACAACATAAAAAGTGGTACTATAAAATAATAAAACTATATTACACAAATATACTAAAGCTTAATACATGATAAGATCCCTAAGGGCAGTGACTATATTTTATTTAGACTGTCCATCTACCAGAGCTCACAGCAGGCAGACTTTCAAATAAATATTTAATAAATGAATCCAAATTACTGTTCTTCAAAGTAGTCACTTTGGAAAGTTATATATTTATTCTCCAAATGCACAAAACTTTAGAATTTTCCTTTTGGAACTGCCTTCATAATCAGTTTATAAAAACCACATTTAAAAAAACTCATAATACTTCATTGTCACACATTTTTTGAATTAAAAAAAAAATCACTCAATAATACTCAATTTGCCCAATTTTGCTGTAAATGTTTTTAGTTCTTTAAAAACAAATCAATGAATAAAGGAATAAGTGGTGAATATGATATTGGACTTAAGGATAATTCCAAAATCAGTACAAAAATTGTTACGCACAAAACCAGCAATCATGGAACAATATTTTAGTCTTGTAATATGACTATATTAAGGGAATATAATTACACTTTAAAAAAATATATTAAATTACATCATCAGACTTCATACACAATATCAATTTTAAGAATTTTGAACATAATCCTTAGTAAATAAGGACCCTAAAATACCATATAAGTCCAAATATATGGTAATTTGGGGGAAAAGTAAAAAACTGATAGCTAATTGTGGGATACAAGCATTCAAGGAGATTTGCAAAAAGTGCAGTAGACCAGGGAGCTACAATAACTAGACACTTTTCCCAAAATAAAAGCTTCTAAAAATATTCCCATTTTATTTAACCAGGGCACTAAAAATATAAGAGGTCATTCTATTATTTGTAAATCCATTCACATTAGTGACTGATACCTTTCAAAGTAAGGTAATTAAATTAACTAAACAAAAATCCTAAAGGAATTTTCCTGTTAGGATTTCATATTCTTACACTAGAAAAGTCAGAGTACCTAAATTGAAAACAAAATATGAAAATGATATAAGAACAAGAAGAAAGCAGTAAGAGCAGTGATAGCAGTGTACTTGTAATAGCAGTTAGCAAACAGTGAGCATCATGTGCCAGGTACTGTTCTAAGTGCTCTGTATGTATTAATCCCTTTAATCCTCACAATAACTTTATAAAATATATACTATTATTAGCACTTTATAGATGAGAAAACTGAGGCACAACGAGGTTAATTAACTTGCCCATGGTCACACAACTAACATCACACACAATTAAATAGCAACGCCAGAATATGAATCTTTGCAAATTGCATCCATATTAATGAGTAATGGTGTCTTCTTCATTATTGTCGAGCAGCATTTGGTACAACTGGGCAACTTCTACCCTGCCAAAATTTTAAGATTCGTGAGGATACGAGTTGTGAAGATCAGAATTTGCCTCAGAGATAGTAGTACTAGCACTACAAAAAAGAAGGTGATGGGCCGGCCCGGTGGCGCAGCAGTTGGGTGCCCGTACTCCGCTTCAGCGGCCCAGGGTTCTCGGGTTCGGATCCTGGGCACGCACCCACGCACCACTTGCCAAGCCATGCTGTGGCCGCGTCTCATATAAAGTAGAGGAAGATGTGCACGGCTGTTAGCTCAGGGAGGATTGGCATCAGATGTTAGCTCGGGGCTAGTCCTCCTCACAAAGAAAAAAAAAAAAAAAAGGTGGGTTTTCAGCTCCTAATTTCACTATATTAACCTTAAAATAAAATAGCACGTTTTTATACTCCATACACTTTCACATTAAATAGTCTTATCTTTAAATCAAATAATTGATTTGTGTGTGTGTGTGTGTGTGTGTGTGTGAGAGAGAGAGAGAGAGAGAGGAAGATCAGCCCTGAGCTAACATCTGCCAATCCTCCTCTTTTTGCTGAGGAAGACTGGCCCTGGGCTAACATTTGTGCCCATCTTCCTCTACTTTATATGGGATGCCGCCACAGCATGGCTTGAGGAGCGGTGCATCGGTGCACACCTGGGATCCGAATGTGCGGACCTGGGGCCGCCAAAGCCAAGCGCACGCACTTAACCGCTATGCCACCGGGCTAGCCCTGATTTTTTAATTTCTAATTTTCATAACTCTACACTTCGGAAAAATAAAGATACCAACTTTAAAACGCAACAGAGGCAATGAATCTGAAGCAAAATACGATGATACTACTATGATAAACTCCAAAAACTCTGTGAGTTGTATATTTTCAAAATAGTAGACAACACAAATAGATAGTCTCAAAACTAAGGATTACCAGCAAGGAAAATAATTATCTGACAGAAAGTGGCCACAAAATCCAGAAACACGGGTATTTTGAATTTTTATCAGTTTGTACCTGCTTGATTACTTATTCTGGGGTACGCTATAAGCACGGGTTTATTCAGTAATAACTGACATAAATCATCTGAGACAACAAATATAGATGTGCAGGGATTGGTGAAAACAGTGCATTAAGGCACTGTGTTCTCTGCAATTTGACACAGTGCACTGAACCACGCATTGCTAACAATGAGGAACAAACACAACACTGAACATATCATATAATGCCTATGACCTTATCATGTACTGTAACGTAATAACAATTATGTATATTTGCCAACATTTCCAGACCTTACAGCCACTCCGTACCCAATATTTGCTACATGCTTCCCTACACAAACAGGCCAAATTAAATTTTGTTTTAAAAAATTTATTATAATGAATAAATTACAGAAATTAAAGCATACTTGAATACAAGAATACAAGAATTTCAGGATAAAGGTATTATTAGTTTGACAAGAGAATTAAAAGAACTTGCCAGCCGTAAACTATCTTGTGTTCTTTAAAATTTAGTTTAGTTTTTAAAAAAATTTTGTTAGGTGATCAAAAATCAAATTTTATGTTAATATCTTGGTTGAGAGTTCCATCACTCTACAGACACTGAAATTTCACACTCCAAACTGGTGTGACGCTCAAGTCTAGGATTTCCTTTCTCAGTGGGTATTCCTTTCCCACCTCAAGTCAAGCAGAAGCAGAGAAGCTCCTGTCATCTGTGGTCTACAAGGTGGGAGGATGTTCTTGCTTCTGAGGGTTTGTGTTTTGTAGAAATTTTAGAGAAAACCTTACCTCATGGACTCAACACTTTTCAAGCTGCATAAAATGAATTGCAGAGGTTTTTTTCCCCTCTGTGCAGTGTTTCAATAACACCAGAATGCTCTGCTCATTCAAGGTTAGACAGTCCTCAGCCGTCAAAGTCTTTTTTTTCAAATAAACTTAATTCTGGAATAATTTTAGATTTGTAGAAGAGCTGAAAAGACCATTCAGAATTCCCTTATAATCCTCACCCAGTTTCTCCTCATGTTAACACCTTCATTACCATCATACACGTGTCAAAAAAGAAACCAACACTGGTACACTACTATTAACTAAACGCTAGATTTCATCTGAATTTCACCAGCTATTCCAATAATATCCTTTTTTTTTGCTCCAGAACTCAATCCAGGATCCACTGCATTTAGTTGTCCTGTCTTCTTAATCTCCTGTTTCCCAATCTTATATTGTTTTTCAGGACCTTGACATTTTGGAAGCAAACTGGTCAGTCATTTCGTAGAATGCCCCTCAATCTGGGTCTGTCTGATGTTTTCCTCATGATTAGACTGAGGTTGTGGGTCTGGGTAAAGAATATCACAGAGATGAAGAGCCCTTCTCATCGTATCACATCAGAGAGTACATGCTATCAATATGATTTATCACTTAACAAGTGATGTTAACTTATTTGGCTAAGGTAGTGTTTGCCAGGTTTCTCCACTCTAAAGTTACTATTTTTCCCTTTCCACACTCTATTTGGAAGCAAGTCAGTCAATCAAGCCCACAAAATGGGGGGGGGGGTGTAGCTAAACTCCACTTCCTGAAAAGGGGAGTTATCTATACATATTATTCGGAATTCTTTTGTAATAAACAGCTATCCATTTCCCCCAATTCATTTTATGCAGCTTGTAAAATCCTAGGATAGTTCAATAAACAAATGATTTATTTATTCAATCATTTATATCAGTATGACACATGGATATTTATTTTATACGTCAGACTATAATCCAATTGTTTCAGTTTTGGCTCCTGGGAGCTCTTTCAGATGGCTCCTGTGTCCCTTCGATGCAATCTCATCCTTTTTTCTTTTTTAATTCTAGTAAAATACACATAAAATTTACAAAAATATGGAACGCTTCGATAATCTGCATGTCGTCCTTGTACAGGGGCCATGGAAGTCTCTGTATTGTTCCAATTTTAGTATATGTGCTGTTGAAGCAAGCATCCTTTTGTTTTCTGAGTACTTGCTTGGTTTCTAACACTACAAGATGCTCCACGCCCATTATGTTTTCTCCCCAACCCATCCCTAGAATCAGCCATTTCTCCATGCTCCTTTTTTTAGAAAGTGGTATTACAAACAAGGACCTGGGTACACTGGGCTTCTTTTTGGTTTGGTTTTGATGATAGCTCATTTTACTAATCTTTCCAGTGCTCTTAACTGATCTCAAAAACTGTAAGTTTCCATAAAATAAATCAAATGTATTCATTTTACAGTTCAAATCCATTATTCTAAACTCATAAATCAGTCTATTTTCAAAGAGCTGTATTAAAATCTCCCACAGTTGTACTCTAACCAAGAAGTTGTTGCATTTTAAATATTTCAGAGGAGTTTTATACATTTAGTTGTTACACTCTTATAGAGTGTGCCCATTATAAGATGTACTCCTTTATTCTATTCAGTGCCTCTAACCTTTAATTCCATCTCATTTGTTACTAAAATTCTACTCATGCTTTCTTTTTTGTTTTTTGTTTTTTATAATTTTATTTATTTATTTATTTTTCCCCCAAAGCCCCAGTAGATAGTTGTATGTCATAGCTGCACATCCTTCTAGCTGCCGTACGTGGGACGCGGCCTCAGCATGGCCGGAGAAGCGGTGCGTCGGTGAACGCCTGGGATCCGAACCCGGGCCGCCAGCAGCAGAGCGCGCGCAGTTAACCGCTAAGCCAGGGGGCCGGCCTCATGCTTTCTTTTTGTTTGCATCTCTTGTGACTCGAAATACTCCTCTACTTACAAACTGTTACTTTATTTTTTTTTTAAAGATTTATTTATTTATTTTCGCCCCAAAGCCCCAGTAGATAGTTGTATGTCATAGTTGCACAGCTTTCTAGTTGCCGTATGCGGGACGCGACCTCAGCGTGGCCGGAGAAGCGGTGCGTCGGTGTGCGCCCGGGATCCGAAACCGGGCCGCCAGCATCAGAGAGCACGCACTTAACCGCTAAGCCACAGGGCCGGCCCGACAAACTGTTACTTTATAAAATGTCTGATTCTTGTACACAACATCGTATAGCTGGGTTTAATCCAACGAGTTTCTTTTATTAAATATATTCAACCTGATCACAACTGTTTTAACAGCTGGCAGACTTCATATTTTCCTTTCATCTTACTTCATTAGCTGTTTGTTGTTTATACCTGTATTTGTTATTTTACTTTGTTTCCTCTTTTCCTCCATTTGTTACCCCCCAACCCCCAGTTAATTTAACAAATGAATAGTTACCTTCCTTCTCTCAACCCTTATTCCAATTGCATATTTCTGTTCATTAACACATTATCAAGATTCTAACTATTTTCTCAAGGAAGATGTTCTAGTGCATCCCCAATGGGATGAGATCTTTAAAATCCTTTTACTTCCTCACCCTATCTCTCTCAAACTCCCTCCCCCAAAAAGGCCTTAAGATTCTTTTTACTTCTCCCTTTCTACCTCCCCAACTCCTAGATTTTGCTGAAATAGTTTTGAACATTTAGTCACAGATTATTATTGATTTTCCTTTGTGGCACATCTCTATTTGCAAACTGGAACATCCTTAGCCTTAACTGAATGCCACTGACTTAAGTTTTTAATTGTGCCAAATTATAAATTACATACAAAAGATTTTTTTTTAATCTCAAAGATTTATCAGGTAATAACACTTCCCTACCTAAAATGCCCTGAAATCTTCTTGTGAGTGCACTAATATAAAATCCAAATTTAGATCATCTTACAAGCGTTTTCTGATCTAGGGCCTAGGTGACCTCGCCAAATTCACCTTAGAACATTTTCGCCTTTGCTCCTCAAGCTCCAGCCATAGTGGCTCTTCTTTCTGTTCTTTGAACATCCCAAACTCATTCCTGTATTAATATCGAAGCACCACATCTTCCCTATCTGGAAAAGCCATTTCTGTGATCATGACATGGCCAACTGTTCATCTAGTCCTTGGTTAAATGTTAGCTTCCTAGCAGAGTTTCTCTGAACACACAATCTAAAGAAACAATACTGTCACTCTCTATCACATCATCCAATTGTACTTCTTTACAGAACTTAATTCATGTTTTACTTGTTCATTATCACTCTTTGCCCATCAAAATGTAAACTACAGGAGTGCAGGGATCTTATCTGTTTTGTTCATCAATGTATCCTATGCCTAGAACATAGCAGGCACTTGATGAATACTTGGAATGAATCAATGTGCATAACTAAAAGGCAGTATGTAATTAAAATTTGTATTTATCAGGTCAAATAATTGTACAAATATTGCTGTACAAGGATGGTAATGTTGTCAAAACTGAATCACTGGCTACCATATAGTAATTAAAAATATTAATTGTGAGCCAAAGTACAAATATCATACTTCAAGCATTTGAAGGGCACTGTAAACTTGTTTATACTTATTGATTGGACAGGTTGGTTGGAAACTGAACATACCTGGACTTGTTTACTGTCTTACTTCCTAGTCTTTTTCTAGTGTTACCATATTCAATCACTGTTCTCTTCACAGTATGTTTTATCATGCAGCAAGTCATTCTTCTTTTCCCTCATTATTCTTCTTTTAAAAAAAAGTCTGGGAGCCGGCACCGTGGTATAGCAGTTAAGTGCGCTCGCGCTCTGCTGCTGGCAGCCCAGGTTCAGATTCCGGGCACGCACTCATGCACCGCTTGCCAGGCCATGCTGTGGCGATGTCCCATATAAAGCAGAGGAAGATGGGCACGGATGTTAGCCCAGGGCCGGTCTTCCTCAGCAGGAAGAAGAGGATTGGCATGGATGTTAGCTCAGGGCTGATCTTCCTCTCTCACACACACACTACATACATACATATGTACATAAATAAACAAATAAAAAAGTCTGTCACTCTTCTCAAATATTTACTCTTGTAAATGAACTTTAAAATCAACTGGTCAAATTTTTTAAAATAACAACAAAGTCACTGAGATTTTGACTAAAATTGCATTAAACTTACTTTAAGAAGCACTGGTACCAAATAATCAACCAGGAATACAATATGTTTCAGATTAGGGTTTTTTTGTTGTTGTTGAGGAAAATTCGCCCTGAGTGAACATCTGTTGCCAATCTTCGCCTTTTTTTTTTTGGCTTGAGAAGGATTAGCCCTGAGCTAACATCTGTGCTAATCTTCCTCCATTTTGTATGTGGGTCACTGCCACAGCATGGCTGATGAGTGGGGTAGGTCCACACCCAGGATACAAACCTGTGAGCCCAGGCCACTGACACAGAGCGAGCCAAACTTACCCACTATGCCATGGGGCCATCCCCCTGATTAGGTTCTTTAGATACATTTATAGAAGATTTACACATCATTAATTCTAGCACTGGATATTTAGTTTTAGTTGCTACTATGAATGAAATTTTGGTCTTTCCAATATATACTTCTATCAATCAGAGGTGAATGAAGGAAACAATTATTAATACTATTAGTCTTGTAGCCTATGATTTTGCTCAACTCTTTTATTATTTCTAAGGTTTCAAATGACTCCCCTATAATTCTAAGGAACAGAGGAATCATCTGTATATAATTCTATTTTCAAGTAACTTGAGAGCAATTTATAATGCTACCATAAATTGGTACTGCCCTCTCTGCAAAACAATTTCACAGTACTTATCAAGAGCATTAAAAACATTTGTAACCTAGCCCATAGAATCCTTTCCCAGATATTTATCTTAAGAGATGTATTTAGAGATTTATATACAAAATTGTTCATCAATGTGTCATATATAACGGTGAAAAACAACCAGAAATGAGCTAATGGGTAATTAAATTATGTATATCTGCAGGACAAGCTATTATGCCATCATTAAAAATCATTTTTAGAAGCCAACTTAATGACAGAAGAAAATGCTAGGACATACTGTTAGGTGACACTTCAGAATATGCAGCTGTATTTTTATTATGACTCCACATGAGTTAGGTACATTAAAAAGTGCAGAGAAAAAAAAAATTGGAAAGAATGGCTCCAAGATCCTAATAATGTAATTTTCTATTTTGAGAGCTTTTAAAAAAATTATAAAATCTCTAATTACAATATTTTTTCAAACACACT
This sequence comes from Ceratotherium simum simum, assembly GCF_057802395.1. Taxonomy (NCBI): domain Eukaryota; kingdom Metazoa; phylum Chordata; class Mammalia; order Perissodactyla; family Rhinocerotidae; genus Ceratotherium; species Ceratotherium simum. The sequence continues at coordinate 2,306,301 of NC_141918.1, read as the reverse complement.
CTTTAAGTAAACATTTCTAATATTTCACATAGGTTCTTTTATTGTATTCTGTTCACTTTTGTACCTTTTTGTTGTTTCAAAACTGTCTACAATACACATAAACTTTTATAATAAAAAATAATAAATACTTTTTAAAAAATTTAAATTTGAACATCACTATGTGTTTCAGTTTCATAATGGGTCAACAGATTCTTTATCTAGGGAGGGGGAAAAAAAACAAGTTCTAATACCAGATAAGTATTCTAGATTGCTGCTGCTACCACATACAATGTATTCACAACCTATCTGTCCATGAGTCAGAAAGGAAATAGAGTCAGTCACCCACAACAAAGAAAAATGGCAGCAAATTTTTTAAGTTTGCAAGCTCTGGATCTTAACACTATTATTTATATATATTTATTCCAGCTTGGCTTTAACTTTAAAACACATGTCATTGTACCCAGTATATAGTACAAGTGGAAAAAACCTGGAAAAGATTAACCTTCCACAACCACCTAACTTTTGTTCATTAGATAAACCATTCTTATAAACAATCATTTAGTTTAGAGATTTATAGCCTCATGTGTTAAGGGATAAAAATAAAGAATCTTCTATTACTCTTCAAAAATCAGAAAAAAAGATGTGGCTTAGTGTTCACAAGAAGGTTGGGGGGGAAGGCTTATGTGAAAAGATTTACAAAGTAAAATCTACTGACGCAAAAGTTCTTCTCAGTTTATCTTTGACAAAGAATAATACAAGATAATTTTAGGTAAAGATTAATGGGCTAAATTCAACCTACCACTAATAAGTTGCTGAGGAAAGCACTCAGGTGTATTCATGATAAGGTATTTTATAAACAGTTGCTGTTTCATATCTAGTCTCCGGTAGTAACCTCAGTACAAAAGACTGAAAGACTTTCAATATTTATGACCATTAGATTTTTCTAATTTTACAATGTGTAAGTCAGTTTTAAATAATTATCTCATCTGTTCCTCACAAATTTCTTTTAAAATTGGGCAAATATTATTGTCCCCATTTTAGAGTAAGTTATGTGCCTACTGGTAAAGCTGGTTACTTAATTCTACATCTTCTGACCACTAGTCTAGTATTATTCCAACAAGAATGTAAGCTCCAAAAGGGGAGGGATTTCTGTCTGCCCCTAGAAGAGTGCCTGGCACATAGAGTCATTGAAATATTTGCTTGATGTATCAATTAATAAATTTCCACTACAGAAATATGCATAAGAAGCCAAAACAGTGGGAAAGAAATCAGTATAAACTCTCCAAGGGTGTACTGTGAAAAAAAGAATAATCTAAGATCTTTATATTATTCTGATAACATAACAGTACCTATATTTTACCTACTATAGCATACAGGAAAGAATTTATTCCTATAGAACAAGAGTCTGTTTCATATATGTGAGTTATTTAATGTATGTCCTTTAGCAATTTTATTAAAAACATCTTATTAATGGCCTCCCAAAAAATATACAGTCACTTACAAGTTAAAAATTTAAAAGATATAAAATGACTCATTTATATCTGACAAGAAATAGTGATTTACTCAAAAAGAAAAATAGACACAATGTAAAAATAATTTTTCTTTCTCAGGAGATAGGTAGCAAAATATTTGTACAACCCATTCACTTAAAACATGTAGGAATTGTGAAGTATTTCAGAATTATAAAATATGCCTAAACCTTTTGCCGACAGGATCATCTTTAAATTTATATTTCAGAAACTTGGTGTTCATGAAGATGAAATATATGCATTTTATAAAATGCTGCAAAGTTGTCTTCTTTGCCTCCTCTACAGCTTTAAACAAAATTACAGTTAAATTTATGTAATTAAACAAAATTATAGAATGTCCCTTGTTTTGACCTTCACCAATTACATGAAAGTACTGGTTTAATACAAGGGCATTAACCTGTTTTTTTGGTGGGGAGGGTTCATAAAAGGCTTTTGAGACTCTCACAGAAGGAAGAAAAAAAGCTATGCACATGCACAAAAAATTCTACATACATACACGAGGAGAGAAGCTATTCTTATGGACACTTGCTTTAGAACAATGATAATCACTTCACTAGTCAAAGAAATGAGTTCTTAAAAACTTGTTTCCAAGTTATTTACATCATTCAACATTTCTGCTAAAGGACGATGTGTCTGCCAGTGTTACTACAAATGGAACATTAAATTCTATTACAAACTTTTGGGTCAAAATAGATATACATTTGATGTTTAGAGTTTTGACTCCAAGCTTAAGGTATTCTAATTCCATTTCCCCCCATACTCTTCTGAAGTGTGAAAGCAAAAGTATTACCACTAAAATAAAACAAGAAAGATTTTAATGATGTAACTGAACAACTTTACTACTAAGGCATTGAAAAATTCTATTTTTAAAAGAAAAGTAGTCATCCATCAGTATAAATAAATAATAATCATTCATGGAAAAATGTGTATTGAGAATTATGGGGAAACACTATCCACATATGTCACATGTCATGTTGTGCTATTAATGTTTCCTTTTATTAAAATAATAAATAAGCTTTTAATTCAATGACTATTTTTCAAAACATATAAACAATCTGATATTTTACTGTTATATCCATGCTCTAATTTCATCAACATTAAGCTTACCTTTCCTTTTGGTCCAGACTGCTTAAAACATGAAAAAGAAAAAAAATGTAAGAGGCAAGACCTCATTTTTGATATATCATTGTAGTCTTAGCAACTGCAGTCAATAAGGCAAAACTCTAATGTGATTAATTTGTTTTAAACACATTACATATGTCACATGTTTTGAATCTTGTCAGATACGTAAATTGTTTTTCAAATTTTGCCAATACAGAAAATAAGATATCTAAAATATTTAAGGAATAAAAAAGGATGTACAAATATATGAAAAATTCTTGAAAGAGCTTTATATAACCATCAAACATTTGAGTATACATGTTATTTTAGAGTAGTTATGTAAATAGTCTTCAAGGAACAATACAATTTCCTGAAAGTTATAAAAGTTTTAGTTGTTGCAATCCTGTTGCCAGATATGATTATTTACTTCTGAATAATAAAAAAATTTTTTAAGGTTGAAACTCTTGCACAAAAGCCTTAGCTTAAATACAGTATATGGTTTGGGACACAAGGAAAGGCCTGAGATTTAAAATCATGGCCTCTAATCAAAAGTCCAATGTATAAAAGGTCCACCCTTCTCCACAGTTCATGGAAAATCTAAAAAGCTATCAACATCAATTACTCAAGAGTAAAATTACAAAACCTCTCAATTTAGAATAAGATTCACATCCCAGAATTATTCTTCTTTATTATAAAAGGATCTAAATATTTAGAAACAACACTAAGCAAAACACAGTTTACAAAATCCCCAAGTCCCCATATTAACTCTTGTATGGAGCACACAAGTAAAATATCAATTTAATCCTAGCAAATTAAGAAAAAAGAAATATAGTGACTTAGTTTTACATAAACTGAGAAGAAACGCTTATTTTTTAAAAAAATTTTCAGTAATGTGGAAAAGAATTATTATAAACTTACATGAATACCATATTTGAAATTCTACCTTTGCTATTAAAAAAACAGGATAATCTGTATAAAATAAATTTATGTTGGATAAATGACAGAAAAATAAGGGAATTTTATCATACCCTATTAAAGTAAGTGAAACTTATATAAACATAAAAATTTAAATATAGTCTTACACATTTATTTCTTATGGAGTCTTGTTTCCAGGAAAGGTAAAATGAAAACCACAAGTTAGGCATTACTATGTAATCTAGCCATTTCCAACTCTATACTATTGTGCCCAAGAAGTGAGAAGAGTTAGCACTCTCTTGTTTTGTTCTGTTTTTAGACTCACCTGTACACGGTAAAGGAAAGAGGTAGAAGACAGAGTAGCAGTGGAAGAGACAGGTTTGGTTCTTTCCAATAAACCAAGGGAGTTAAGAAGAAAACAAAACACAAAACACAAAACAAAACAAATATATACATATACACCCATGCTCATTTCTCTTATCCTTGAGAAAAACGCATTTATTATGATATGATATCTAATTTATAAGTCATGGCATTTCCACAAGATTCCTCAATATGTGTTTATTATCAAGCCCTGTCCTAGAGGAGTTTACATATCAAAAAAAAAAAGCAGTTTTTAAAAAAATGGGGAAGGGGAGCCATTATTAGTAATGTAGGACTTTGTAAAACTGTCAACTTACATTCTTGTTGGACTATTTCACTCTTGAACTAGTGCTGTACTAGTGCTCTTAAAATTTAAAAAAAAAGGAAGGAAAAAAGACAGACTGACTGATTGATTCTGGTATCCATGACCTGATTTAGGACTTAAAAAATTCTTTCAAAGGGGTGCTTTTAATTAACAATTAAATCTTGCTTATTCCAGCAGCCCATTTTCCCATTTATGGATTATAAATGCTTTTGCAGACATTCATTTTCCCCTATGATCCTTATAAATCTTTTCACCTATCCTTAATAAAAAACAAAAATAAGTGATAATGTAAATGAAACATAAAGCAGTAAGTATACTCTTTTAGCAAGTCTGATTGAAGTTAGGGGTGGAGATGGCATAGGGTTATATATATTTTTAAATTTCTGTGTTTCATTTTTTCCATACTAACACTATCATTCTCCACCACTATTAGCATATAAACACTCTATTTTTAAATATGAGTTAAAATAACATTTGGAATAGCAGTAACAAATAGATTGGAACCATAATATTCTCTCAAATAGCAGCTAATAATATATTAACAATCTTCATTCACTTCTTTTAGATTAAAAAGGTATAACATACTTGTTCCCATATCTTACTAAAGAACTACAAATCTTTCAAAATGCTTTTATAAGACAAGTTTTATCACTCACCCCAAGAAGAACAGTTTGTGTGTGTGAATTACCAACTGGTGGTGTTTCCTTTAATTTCAAATCAAGAGTTGAGAAAATCAGAAAAATCAGGAGAGGCTGTAAAAGCCAGTGTGCTTACCCTCATCTGAGGCATGACAACTGTGCCAATACTAGACTAATTCAAACCAAAGCTTTGGTAGCAACCTAAAGCCTTAGGTGAAGGCTTTCTTCATGCCTTTGAAGATGTGGGTCTTACTGCATGGAATGTTCTCTTCAAAAGCTTCTTTAATACTTCCTCTGTGAGTTCTTCACTGCTCCCTTCTCGGTAAATAGTATGACACATACTTTGCACAGCTCTACTACTGCACTTCCCACATAATCATTCGTTGACTTCTTTCTGTCCTCTACCCGAATCAAACTTAAGCTTCAAGGCAGGGACTCTCATAATCACCTTTGACTACTCGACCTCATCTATGCCTGGTACGTAATATAAAATCACAATGTTTTGAAGGAGGAAAATTGGAAAAACTCTCAATGACCTGTCTTCAAACTTAAAAATCTTTTTAATGACAGTTAGGCTGCGATAGGAATAAGAAATGTTTATTCTGCAAATAAGAGAAACATAAACAGAATCTGTCCTGCGGACTCGACTCTTCACGGTTTTCCTTCCTGCTCTTAGTTGTTCTTGTGAAGTATTTTCACTCAGGATTGTTTCTTTAAGTACAAATGACTTCAGGTATTTTTTTTTAAAGAAACACTATTTTACTAGTAAATACCACTTGCTATTAATAGAATCTGATCTTTTATGCAGATGTGCAGTGATACACACACAAGGTATAATAGGTGCCAAGACCTAGAATAAAACAAAACACGAACCAATTTCCAGACCAGAACCAGCTTTTCAACATTACCGAAGAGGAAAGGAGGGACAGGGAGAACAGGTCACAGTGCAAATAATTCCAAACTGATAGATAACTTCAAAAGCAATAATTGTGGTTGTAGAATGTATCACTTGATTATAAATTTGTATTTCAACTTAGACCACAGTTTCAGAATATCAAGACAGATCTTTATCAGGGATGAATTCTATCAATGTGATCAGTGTGTGAGAAACTATGTGTCTCTCCTTCTTCCCTCACTCCAATTACTATCCTTTTATTATTTATCCTCATGTTTGTGCCACATGTAGGTCAGAGGGCTTGATTTGTTTGTGTACTTTACAGTAAGGCAAGCCAATTTTTTGGTATGTGCAGTAATTTCTCTTTCTGTCTTTTTAGTTGAATTTCTCAAATATCTTATGTGAAAACTATGATAAAATAATGTATTTAAGTAAAAGAAAGGTTTTCTTATTATCCTAAAATATGAGAAAGATTTAATGTTCATAAGTCAAAATCTATGTTATAGCAAATCTATGTAAATATCAAATACAGCAAGGGTTTCTAAGAGTCAGGACACATTTTCTGAATGAATAGCAGTCTAGAATGACATTTTTAAAAAATGAAGAACAGCATCTAGCACATTTTACTAGCTATAAAAAAATTTTATACAACTAACCATAACACAAGAAATAAAGAGATTATTTATTTAATTGTTGGAGCCTAAGAATTTCTTAAGTTAACTGAAACGGACTCAGAACTAAAATCTAATTGAAATTTCATAACCATCCAAAAGTGTTTATAAAAAAACGTCAAAGTATTTAAAACACCAAGCTTTCCCCACTGTTACTTTTGTTATTTGAAGGTTCAAGCAGTACTTTTACCATCAATGAGAACATCCAAATCTACCAAATCAAAATTTTCTCAAATATTTAAAACTCATAATGTGATTTATTTTGATACTATGAAATCCAATAAACCTTATAAAAGAAAGTAAGGTAATAGACTGTAGTTTTAATCCTCAGCTAAACTACCAGCTGAAGAGCTCTCTGTCAAATGTTGTAAGATCAATGTTGTAAAATCAGCTTAATTTAGCTGGACTATAACAAAATAGAATGGCTTTTGTTTAAAAAGTCTCTATTTACAGAATGTGATTTATTCAAAAGCAGATATAAAATAATAAAATTCTAGGACATGAATTATTTCAGAGACATGAATATCTTTATAGACAATGGAAACACAGTCAAGTTCCACAAAGTAAAAAAAAAAATTTTTTTTAAGTGAAAAACTCCTATTAAAGAGGATGGTATGTATATACTAAACGAAGACAATCAGAATCCTTACCTTTGGGCTGCTGTTTTTACTACTGATTTCTGTGCATTAGCATGCTGAAAACGTCTACCATGAACTACAGTTCCAGAACATAATGATGCATTTTGTGTATTTTCACTGCAGATTCAAGAAACAAAGAATAATTTGAACGGGGGAAAATTACATACACATATGCAAAATAAATCCTTTAAAATCTGAGCACATGCACAAAAAACCTTCACCACTTTAAAAAATATATGTATTTATAGATAAACCCAATTGGCCATGTTAAATTGTCCATTAGGAGTTTTCCACTTTCTGAATTTGTCTCTGAAATGTTTCCAATCCAGTTCATGAAAGAAGATAAAGAGCAGAAGAACACTAGAACAGAAATCAGGAAGATCCTAAAAGAATGTTTTGCACTATAGGATTTCCTATAAATTAATTCAGATATATTTTCTCTCCTTATGCTCTATTCAGGGATTATCCATAAAAAAAGCTTTTAAACTATGAGTATCATCAAGTTTTCTCACATGCTAAAATAAAAATAAAATATATTAATTGTAAATAAAAAAACCCAGAAGTCCTAAATCCTACTTCTGATTCTGCCACTGACTCAAAAGTTACTTAGCCTTTAGGTACCTCAGTTGTTTATCTATAAACTGACAAAGGAGAAATGAAACAGTGATTTTTAACCCTATTTCTGGGAGATATAACAGCCCAATCTTATCAGTAACAGTGGTTCACTGTGACAACCACTAGGAAAGAGGGGTTATATCTATAAAGAAGAGGAATAAGAAATCTTAAAAAAAAAAAAAAAAAGTCCCTTATTAAGATAATCCTGATAAGCATTCCCTAAAGGAGACATGACCACCCCACCCTATAGTGCCTTCTACTTCTAATATTATGACCAAGAATTTACCAACTGTATGAAAGCAAGCTCATCTTAGGAAATTCTAGTCTACTGAAATTTTTCTTGCAGTATTTTTATTCAGAACCAAGAAATCACTGCAATCAACTCAACTCCCAAGATTCAAAGCAAAGAATTCACATACTGGGACCACTCTACCTCTTGGCCCTACTGACAAAGTGAAAAGAAAAGGTATAGGTTGGGCCAATTGGCCACAGAGGGAGGTAGTTTTTGGTGGCAAACACTTTATCTTTTCTGTAGGAATGTTTGGTGAAGTGCCTATACCTCAATTTCTTATTGTTGCTCAACATGTTAAGTCCAATTGGGTTGCCTTTCAAAGGTTTTAAACTTTCAGTCTTGTTTCGTCTTGCACATGTCTTCCACGGATCAACAGAACTAGTAGCAACAATTTCAGATTGACGATTTAACTGTAAAAAGATCCATAAATGTTAGCGTCAATAAACACCATGATAACAACTATTTGAAAACCAATTTATTTAAAAAGCAGTGAAAATGTACCAGCTATTGGGAATGGAGGGGAGGGACGGCAGTGGCACGAATCTAAGAGTAATTCAACTGTAATATTTTTTTCCCCTAAGGACAGCACAAATATGTAGAAACATGGGTGTTTATGACATATATTTTTTCATTTAAATATCTCCAAAGATATTTGAGAAAATTAAAAGAGAAAAGCAGAAGGCATGAGGGTAGAGGATCTTAGGGTAGCTCTTTCCCAAGAGTAAAAAATAAAAATTTCCCCTGCTTAGCAGACCTTGCTGCTGTCCATAGGACAGTACAGCTAAATATGGCAATAAGTCTTCATTTCAATTTGTATAAGGACTTTGTCTTTAGCATCAAAGTTTCTATATAAACTCAGAAAACCGAAATAATGTTTCCATACTTTCATAGTTGCAAACGATAACATAAACATATCAATAACAATCATTTTGGGGAGATCACAGTATGACAACAGGATGGCCCATTTCTTGGGATGCTCTTCTCAACCAAGAAACCCACTTTCATTACATTCATTGCACAAAACATTTAAAAGCTGCTTTCAGACTCGTCAAGACAAAAGTCCTCAGTTCTTAGTGATAATTTCCCCAAAACATTTTAAACAACATTCTTATCTACTTTAACTTTATTTTTGAAACAACAGTTTAATTACTTTATTTTCTTTTTTACTTTTACAAGAAAATATAGTCATAAGAAGATAGCAACTTGGCTTTTTCCCCACAATTATCTCTACAAAACCTAATAGTTTCCTAAAAAATTATCGCCCACAAAAATGTCCTCCTGAGGAGATACTTCATTGTGCCAGCACCATTCTTGTCTTTAGACACATCTACATTACAAAGTTCCAAAAAGACTTATTTTTGACACAACTGCTTATCACTTTCTTCTCCTTGAGATATTTCTTTACTTCCTCATCTTTTACAGCCATGTACTTCAGACTTGTCCACTTCTGATAACGGCCAATTAGGTAATACAGATCAATCTTCCCTCTACTCTCTGAAAACAACTAGAAAAGCCAGACAAAATATAAATTAAAAAAAAAAAAAAATCTGTTTGAAGCATTTGAGAGCTACCAAGGCAGTGAAGAATTAAGATCGGGAACAAGAAACTCAGAGATCTGAGCCCAGATTTGCATTTCCCTGAGGCCCCTGTTGACTCCAGAAGATGGCACCTGTGAGGCTGAGAAGCTAAGCTGAACTTCAACAGATCCAGCGAGCTGGGGAGACAAGGAGTGGGGCTCAAGATCCACCAAGTATGGACAGCCTCGTAAGTACCTCACACTTTGGATTAGGATCGTAGCCTATGAATAAGAGTGAATTAGAACTATAAATTTACATAGTTTGATTTTACATAGATTGAAATCCAGCTTCCAATCATTTCAACCTCCAGTTCAACTGAGGTAGTTCTCAAAGTTTAGAGTAAATAAGAATTACCTGGATGGTTTGTTAAAACAAACTGCTGTGTCTGACCCTTACAGTTTATTTTGATTCAGTAGGTCTGGGGTGGGCCTGAGAATTTGCATTTCTGACAAGTCCCCAGGTGATGCTGATACTGCTGATCAGAGGACCACCATTTGGAGAACCGTTGGATTAAGGAGATCTCCAATTGCTAATACTCCTAGTCACCAGCCAGAAGTAAACGTATCTCCCCTCTAGAGGAAGATAATATTATCCTAGGCATGAATTTATCTCTATGATTTTTCATATGCAATATCTACCATTCATAAGCAGGCTCATAAAGAAATAAGACAATGTGATCAAAACGAAGAGAAACAATTGATAACAAACAGAACTATAGGAGATAAAGAAAATGGGATTATCACACTCTCATTTCTGTTAATACGAGAATACAATCACTTCTGCATTTGGTGACCCTCTTCACAGAAAATATAGTGTTACTGTGGAAAGATCACAATTTAGGAATGAAATAGACCTATTTTCTCCTTCTAGCCAGGTAACCTTCCTTGTAATCATGGAGTTATTTCATGCAGTAACAAAGATATACACAAATTGCCTAGCCCTACAATGGGCAGATAGATACGAATTCAAAAACTATTAGTTCCCACTCAATTAGAAACCCAGATATCTTCAATATGAAAGCCCATAAATTATTTTATGATAAATAATTTGTCATTAAGCTGCATTCAGCTGAGAAAAATTATGCCTATCCAGTCACTGTGACTGAGACCTGTTGTCATGTTATTTTGAAAAAAATGCCAAATCGATGGTTCTCAGTGTGGTCACTAGATCAGCAGCATGAGCATCACATGGGAACACTTTAAAATGCAAATTATCAGGCCCCACTCCAGATCTCCTAAATCAGAAACCCTAGAAATGGGGTCCAGCAATCTGGTTTACTCAACCTTCCAGGTGATTCTGATGCACATTAACGAAGAGCCACTGCTCTAGGTGATTTTGATACATACCCTATTAAGAATCTTAGAAGCAAAGTTTCCATTAAAGATTGATCATATAATTTCATTCCTCTACATATAGATATTTATAACAACTAACATTTACTGAATGCTAACTATGAATGGGCATTATGCTAATTACTTTATATTCAATATCTCATTTAATCTCTGTATTTTATACATTTCAGTAGTTCTTTAGACTGGGACTCAACAATTGCACCCAAAACATCAGGCCAATTACTTGACACACAGGATTAATACACTCAAATTTCGCACTTCAGTTCTCTTTCTTCAACAAAATCTCTCCACTATATGTCATTTAAATGTTATTGAAACTCTATCCCTATGTTATAAAGATCACTGAACTTAAAAAGCAAAGTAACTTGTCCAAACTAGTTAAATGGATTTGAATAAAGAGTGGTCTGATTCCAAAGCCTATGCCTTCCCACACTACACTGCATGATGAATTTTTTTTTTTTTTTGTGAGAAAGACCAGCCCTGAGCTAACATCCAATACCAATCCTCCTCTTTTTTGCTGAGGAAGACTGGCCCTGAGCTAACATCCGTGCCCATCTTCCTCTACTTTATATGGGACGCCACCACAGCATGGCTTAACAACTGGTGACTCGGTGCATGCCCGGGATCCAAACCAGTGAACCCCGGGCCGCCGCAGCAGAGCGCACGCACTTAACCGCTTGCACCACCAGGCCGGCCCCAGCATGAGGACTTTTTATAGTGTAATTTGTACAAATATAAACATTGATTCTTAACAAAAAGAGATACAAACAATGTTATTCCAAAAAAGACTCAAAATCATTAGGATACAGAACATCTCAAAATCAAAAAAATTGTACTAACAATTCCTTTAAATGTAGGAAGTTATTCCTTCATATTTCTGATTAAGCGCTTATACATTTTCAAATTTTCTTTCTGAGAAAGCATTTGGGCATAGGAAGAGACAATCCAAAGCCCATCATTAAAGCAAGAGGATCTATATAAGCCAAATTCTGAAATTTCCCAATTCTGTTGCCTATAGGTTACTATCAAAAGCTATATACACTTCAGTCAGCAACAAGACAACCAGTACTTCTAGCTTTCTCATGAAAAACATTCATTGTATTGCCAAATTCCCTTAGGAAAGGTTCCCTACCATCTGTTATATTTAGAAGGTAGATCCAGGAAAAAAAAAAAAAAAAATCACTCCATAGGAGAATCATAGGATATAAAGTTGTAAAAGATTTCTTTTTTTTTTTTTTAAGATTTTATTTTATTTATTTTTCCCCCCAAAGCCCCAGTAGATAGTTGTATGTCACAGTGGCACATCCTTCTAGTTGCTGTATGTGGGATGCGGCTTCAGCATGGCCGGAGAAGCGGTGCGTCGGTGCGCGCCCAGGATCCGAACCCGGGCCGCCAGCAGCGGAGTGCACGCACTTAACCTTCAAGCCACGGGGCCGGCCCATAAAAGATTTCTAAAAGATTCTCTTATCACACAATTCCAAACCTACAGGACACAATTCCAGCTGCCAGAAAATTTAGAGATAACTGTTGAATTAAAATACAACATATAAATTATTTTAGATGTCTGACACATCTACTTCTCTCTGCCTAATTAATAATTTTTATTTTCCCTCATTTTATTTGTGTTTTTTTTTTTTTTTTGTGAGGAGATCAGCCCTGTGCTAACATCTGCCAATGCTCCTCTTTTTTTGCTGAGGAAGACTGGCCCTGGGCTAACATCCATGCCCATCTTCCTCCACTTTATATGGGACGCCGCCACAGCATGGCTTGACAAGTGGTGCATCGGTGCGCGCCCAGGATCCGAACCCGGGCCGCCAGCTGCGGAGCACGCACACTTAACCGCTTGTGCCACCAGACCAGCCCTATTTGTGCTCTTTTTTTTTTTTTCCCCCACCTAAGCCCCAGTAGATAGTTGTATGTCATAGTTGCACATCCTTCTAGTTGCTGTATGTGAGACGCGGCCTCAGCATGGCCAGAGAAGCAGTGCGTCGGTGCGCGCCCAGGATCCGAACCTGGGGCCGCCAGTAGCAGAACGCGCGCACTTAACCACTAAGCCACGGGGCCAGCCCCCTATTTGTGCTCTTAACCTGATAATATACATACATCAAATTAATGGGGGGAATAAGGTGCAAATAAGTAAAAATTGAGCCATTTATGGCAGACTACCTCACAGATTAGAGCAATACTATTACTAAAGTCAAGATGATATATTCAGTCTGGAGGTCCCTGAAAAACTTTGATTTTTCTTCCCCTCTGCCCTCTATTTAGCAGCCTAAGACAGTTTTCTAGCTAATGCAAACACATCAGGAGAACTACTGTGGACACAAAACAATCAAATGATTACACAACCAACTATAAACATGAGCCCTACTGATGTGAAATAAGCAACTATAAACATCATTATTTGCAAAGGAAAACCAGTTTACAAAAGCTCAGTAACATTGTATTTAATAATGATAATGTAGCTATTTATGGAAGACTTGCTAGTGTGATGCACTTACATAGTCTCATAATTCTCACAACCATCCTATAAAGTGGACAGTTATCAGCAGGCCTAGAATCTGATATTCGGGCTGATTAACTACTCTAACATACCACCCATCCAAAAGAGCTATATGTTTCTCTCAATCAGAATCAATCTATATAGAACACATTTACACAGTATAAACAACAGTACAAGGATCAGCAAACTTCTTCTGCGAAGGGACTGATAGCAATATTTTAGCCTTTGTGGGTCATACAGTTTCTGCTGCAACTATTCAACTCTGTCCAAATAACTCAAATCTGCTGTTGTAGCACGAAAGCGGTCACAGACAATACACAAACAAATGAGCACAGCTGTTTTCCAATAAAACTTTATTTACAGAAACAAACTTGAATTTCATATACTTTTCACGTCATGATTGATTTTTCTTTCAACCATTTAAAAAATGTGAAAACTGCTCTAGTTCATAGACCATAGGTTGCGGGCTGGATTTGGCTTGTGAGCCTTGGTTTGCCAACCCCTGTGTTATAACATCAATCATGAAAGAACTAATGAGCAAAGCCAGTTATTAGAATTTAAGCTCCACAGGAACAAGAAACTTGTCTGTTTTGCTCCCTAGTATTTAAAACACTGTTCAATAGATATTTGCTGCATGAATGAATATTTCATTGGGACTGCTAAATGCACAAAAATTATCAATATGTGGTATCTTCCACCCAAACTTACCACATGTCACATAGTCAATTTAATTAAAAAACAAGTATTCAGGAAATCTAGCACGTAAGAACTTCAGATAATAAAATAAACTGAAAGAATCTATTAAATGATTAGAGACATTGAAAATGTACATTAAAGGTATTTAAACTCTTAAAAACAACAGAAATAGAAACAGTAAAGAAAGAACTAGACACTATGGAAAAAACACAAAATTTTGAAAGAGAATCAAGAGAAGTTCTACAAATGATAAATGTCATTTAAATTTTTTTAAAAAAGAAAAAATAGATGGATTAAATAGCAGATTAGAGACAGCTGAAGATAAAATTTAGTGAACTGGAAGACAGAGCTGAGGAAATTACTTACGATATGGTACAGGGATGAATTTTTTCTTTGCCCTTTATTCTTTCTTTTTTTCTTTTATATATAAAATATAAACTTAAAAGATATGAAAAAAATGATGATATTATTGTATCTAATAAAAGTTCCATAAAGAATAATGTGGAAAGGCAATATCCAGAGATAATGGCTACAATTTTTTCAGAACTAATGAAAGACATGTATCCTTTATCTAAAGAGGTATAAATGAAACTGCAGAAGCTCCAAGGCAAAGAGATTATTCTGTGAAAGAGAAGGGGAAGAATACCAAGACACTCTGAACCAAAATAAAGGCTTTCCCCTAATTCCATGCTCGTTTTCAAAAGGAAAAAAGGGGCTACATTAGTTTAAACCAATGATCTATATGGACCTATACATTACCCACAAGCCATTAAAAATCCAGGGATATGTAAACCCTTGGATTACACAGACTTTCTAAACGACAAACAGGCATGGATAGTTTTAAGGAAATCAACTCGTGAACCTTCAATCACATTTTTACTCTTTCTTACAAATGATTTACTTTAAAACACACCTGTAGAAAAGGCATCATATAATATCTTTTTTCTCATCTCCCCTTTCACAACAGACCTTTTTCCACTTTACAAAAGACATAAATCTCACCTATTGTATTAGAGTCTAAAGTCCTCCTGAAAGGACCAACTTGAAATATGGGTATCTGGAATCTCTTTTGGCATATGATATAAAAGTAGGGCCTCATATCTTTCCCTGTTTTACATATATTTCCATTAAAGGTGAACTAAAGTAGGATTTTCTTAATTCAGATATATTGCAAAATGGAAAAGCAAAAGTGATGAAAATTTGCATTTAATGACTTTGTATTTTCTACTCCAATTACTATCAAGAAAAGCACTGCAAGGAGAAAATCAAGTGAGAATAATTCAAAGAAAGCAAAAGTTTAAAAAAAAAAAAAAAGAGAAGTCAAGATGGCAGCAAAGGCAGACTCTCAACTCACCTCCTCCTATGGACACAGCCAATTTACAACTATCCTTGGAAAAATTACCCCTGAGAGAGAACCGAAAACGGGATAAGAGAAACCCCTGCAACAAACGACAATCCTAACTGAGGTGAAGAGGCAGAAACTCCCTTCTGGAGAGGGAAAACGCCACCTTCACAAGCCACAACACTTCATGGCTGCCCAGGAGCAGTCCAAAGGTCCACAGCCCTCCCTGGAGGAGCAGGGCCCCTGAGCTGGGGAGCGCTCCCACCTTGGGCATTTTTTGGACCCAGCACAACTGAGACGAGTCGCATAATATCTGACTTTGCTTGCTACTAATAACATTGGGGAACATCCCCAGAAGAGGTGGTCCACAAAGAAATTAAAGCCAACTCTTAAAGGGCCCATGCACAAATTCACCCGTTTCAGAAAGCAACCTGCAAATCACCAGAAAGAAAGGTGCACAGTGCTTTGGTGAAGAGACTCACATGACAGGCTCTGAGTGCATCTTGGTGAGAGGTGAGACCTCTCCAGGGACTGGGACATTGGCGGTGGCCATTGTTGTGGCCTGGTGTGGGCGCGCTGACACAGACACTGACAGACGCCACTGGAGTTCTTCCCCTGGCTTGCTAGCCCAGGGTCTGCCCCACCCACTAGAGCCCTTTAATTTTAACTAGAGCTGATTTAATCCCGCTCAGCCGAGGAAGGCAGCCCACCCTAGGGACTGACCCCACCCACCAACAAGCCCTTGGGCAACTTGTGGGCCTGCTAAGTGAACTGCTTGGATTCTCTGCAGCCTGGGGGTGGGTCCACCTCTGCAGGGCAGGGCGTGTGCAAGGAGCGGGTGGAGAGTGTGGGGCGTTGGTGGACTGTGTGGTGCTCCTGCCTTGGAGAGACTGGGTCCACTTCAGGAGGTTGGGGCACGCACACGGGGCAGGACTGTGTTGACTGTGTGTGTGGACCTGTGGGTGGTGGCGCTTGTCAGCTGTAGAAGATTTGTGCTTCTCACAGAGCCACATAAGGGTCTGGCCCCACCTTCCAAAGCCTGAAACAATTAGGTGCTCCTGTGGCTGAGGCCAGCCCCACCCAGCTGCAATCCTCAGAGAGCTGACAAGAGACTTAAAGGCCAGGGGCTTACAGCAACTGTAAGCCCCTGAGCCTAACAACCAGCCACACTGGGGGCATACTCACTTAACACCAATACTGCAACAGGAATGTGCTATTAGACTTTACAGCCAACTGCGCTGTGGCTCCCAACACCTGATAAAGAGACTGAAGGGCCCACAACAACTACAAGCAGCTGAGCATTACAACAGCTGGCCAGGGGCATAGCTCAGCCTCCCTGGGCACCTACAGGAAGAGGAACCCTGCCACAACAGAAGGACACACATAGCCCACACAGGGGTCACTCCTGGAACATTTGGAACTGGTGGCAAGAGGGAAGCACACTGCTGGGCTTCATAAGGCATCACTTATATGAGGTCACCTCCCCAAGATCAGGAGACATAGCTGACCTACCTAATACATATACACAAACACAGGGAAAGAGGCAAAATGAGGAGGCAAAGGAATACATTCCAAGTAAGGGAACACGGCAAAACCCCAGAAAAGGAACTAAGTGAAACAGAAATGAGCAACCTACCCGACAGAGAATTCAAACAAAGAGTGTTAAGGATGCTCACTGATCTGGGGAGAAGAATAGATGAACTCAGTGAGAATGTCAACAAAGAAATGGAAGATATAAAAAAGAACCAATCAGAAATGAAGAATACAATACTGGAAATGAAAAATTCACTAGAGGGACTCAAAAGCAGGGTAGAGGATACAGAAGAACAGATCAGCAAACTGGACGAAAGACTACAGGAAATCACCCAAGTTGAACAGATAAAAGAAAAAAAGAATTAAAAAGAGTGAGGACAGTCTAAGGGACCTCTGGGATAACATCAAGTGCACTAACATCCATGTTATAGGTGTCCCAGAAGGAGAAGAGCGAGACAAAGGGGCAGAGAATCTATTTGAAGAAATAATAGCTGAAAACTTCCCTAACCTAAGGAAGGAAACAGACATCCAGGTACAGGAAGCACAGAGAGCACCAAACAAGATAAACCCAAAGAGGCCCACACCAAGACACACCATAATTAAAATGTCCAGAATTATATAAGAAAGAATCCTAAAAGCCGCAAGAGAAAGAGAAGTTACGTACAAAGGAAACCCCATAAGGCTATCAGCTGACGTCTCAGCAGAAGCCTCACAGGCTAGAAGAGAGTGGCATGATATATTTAAAGTGCTAAAAGGAAAAAACCTACAGCCAGGAGTA
Source organism: Ceratotherium simum simum (assembly GCF_057802395.1). Classification (NCBI taxonomy): domain Eukaryota; kingdom Metazoa; phylum Chordata; class Mammalia; order Perissodactyla; family Rhinocerotidae; genus Ceratotherium; species Ceratotherium simum. The sequence continues at coordinate 2,288,559 of NC_141918.1, read as the reverse complement.
CTCTACCCGGCAAGGTTATCATTCAAAATGAAAGGAGAGATAAAAAGTTTCCCAGACATGCAAAACTTAAAGGAGTTTGTTACCAAGAAACTAGTACTGGGGCCGGCCTGGTGGCGCAAGTGGTTAAGTGTGCGCGCTCCGTTGCAGCGGCCCAGGGTTCACTGGTTCGGATCCCAGGCACGCACCGATGCACCACTTGTCAAGCCATGCTGTGGCAGTGTCCCATATAAAGTAGAGGAAGATGGGCATGGATGTTAGCCCAGGGCCAGTCTTCCTCAGCAAAAAAAAAAAAAAAAGGAGGATTGGCAGATGTTAGCTAAGGGCCGATCTTCTTCACAAAAAAAAAAAGAAAGAAAGAAAACTAGTACTACAAGAAATGCTAAAGGGACTTCTTTAAGGGGGAAAGAGAAGACCACAAATAGGAAAAATTATCTACTTCCAACATAAGAGGGTAATGGATACAAACGCACAAAAAAGAGGTTAGATATGATATCAAAAACAAAAAGTGTGGGAGGAGGGAAGTTAAAGAGTAGAGCTTTCAGAGAGAGGTCAAACTAAAGAGACTATCAACTTAATATAGATTGCTATACATGTAGGTTACTGTATATGAACCACACGGTAATCACAAACCTATAATAATACACAAAACCTATAATAAATACACAAAAAACTAAGAGAAAGGAACCCAAACATAATACTAAAGAAAGCCATCAAACCACAAGGGAAGAGAGCACGAGAAGAAGAAAAGAACAGAGAACTACTACTAAAACACCGAGAAAAAAAAATTTAAAAATGGCAGTAAGTACATACTTGTCAATTGCTACTTTAAAAGTCAACGGACTAAAGGCTGCCATTAAAAGGCACAGGGTGGGGGCCAGCCCCGTGACGTAGCTGTTAACTGCGCACGCTCCGCTGCTGGCAGCTCAGGTTCGGATCCCGGGTGCGCACCAACACACTGCTTGTCAAGCCATGCTGTGGCAGCGTCCCATATAAACTGGAGGAAGATGGGCACAGATATTAGCCCAGGGCCAGTCTTCCTCAGCAAAAAGAGGAAGATTGGCAGCCGATGTTAGCTCAGGGCCAATCTTCCTCAGCAAAACAAGGAAAAACACGTGCAATAAGGCATTTATTTTTTTAAAAATTAGGGGCATGTGCAAGCAAAAAAAAAAAAAAACCCACAAAAATTGAATTTCAATGTCATAGAAGTTAGTGACAGAAAACACTTTTTATTTTTCCCTACAAAGTTCACTATTTATCGACCTACAGTACATCTATAACTGCAGCACTCTAAGGAAATGAGATGTTAAATAAAAGCTAGAGAAAACCGCAATGTTAAAAACCTTATAGTTTTTCAGTGTGAGTAACTTTATAAACAAAACTTTAGAGTACTAAGACAAAAACTTTAAATTCTATAAATTCCCTAAATGAAGACAAAATGGAGATGCTGTGGAAGGAAAAAAATCCACAAAGATAGAGGAAAAAAAGTAAATTTAGGGCCGGCCCCGTGGCTTAGCAGTTAAGTGCGCGCGCTCCGCTGCTGGCGGCCTGGCTTCGGATCCTGGGCGCAAACCGACGCACCGCTTCTCCGGCCATGCTGAGGCCACATCCCACATACATCAACTAGAAGGATGTGCAGCTATGACAGACAACTATCTACTGGGGCTTTGGGGGGAAAATAAATAAATAAATAAAATCTTAAAAAAAAAAGTAAATTTAAAAGTCTCTAAAATACCATTCAACTATAATTACAGAAAATACGTGAAGAGAGTCCTATGTCAGACCGGCAAAAATTCAAGTCTGACCCCATACTCCCGAAGGAAATAGGAACTCTCACATATTATTAGCAAATGCTAACTCCCATGAATGAGGCATTTGGCAATATCTGACAAAATTACATGTAAATCTACCCTCTGAAATAGCAACTGCAATTCTAGGAATCTATTCCACAAATATATTATAAAGATATAAGCACAAGGCTTTATTAAAGCACTACTTATGATAGCAAAAGACTGGGAAAAACGTGCTCATCACGAGGGGATCAACTGAATATCTACAGTACCTCCATTCACTGGAGTACTGTGTGGCAATAAAACAGATGATAAAGATCTCAAACACTTTGCTGTGGAGTGATCTATAGACTATACTGTTAAGTAAAAAAAAATCAAGGTGCCAAACAGTGTGGATGGTTTCCCCAAGAAGGGCAGTATATTCTTATATCAGGAAAAAAAATAACAATGGAAGGCCAAACCATATAATTTTCAAAAGAGGTTGCCTGTAGGTGAAGGAGAGAGGGATAGAGGGAATCAGGACAAAAGCTACATTTTTCTGAATAAAACTTCTTTGTAGGTTTGACTTTGGAACCACGTAAATATTTGTTATTTTGAGGAAATGCTTTTTTTAAAAAAATTTGATTTGTTTTATAATTATGCAAAAAAACTTAAATAAATAAACTTAATTCATCCAGCTGGTAAAATTACCAACCAGGAATAAATAATTTCAAGTGACTTTAAAGCACAGTGATTTAAATATACATTCCTAGTGGAATATACCTGGTGGTGCCACCAAACACCAAAAACAGAACGAAAAAATTTTTACTGTATAGTATTGTGAAACTATTTAATCTATCTAATAGGACAGAGCAAATAAGTAAGTTAACATCAGTAGGAACCAAGACACTAAATCCAAAAGCCATTAAAAAACAGAAAAACTGATATATTTGACAACATAAGAAAATACATTTTCTCCAAGGCAATAAAACCACCAAAAGTGAAGACAGGAGACTAGTGAAAAAAACCGGCTTAAAATATTAGCAACCAGTATCACGGCAATGAGCCAGTTTCATTAAACCTAAGAAACCATTATAAGATGCATCATTATTGTTATGTATAAGGTGCAAAAAATTTTTTAATTAAACCATGTCATGTCATCACTATAAGATGTATCTAGATAGATTTCAGAGATGTCAAAATGTGAAAAAATGTGTCAGACTCAATATAAAAAGAATTCTTATGAATCAATAATATTCTAAAGACCAAAGAGAAAAATGGGCAAAGGATATTAACTGACAATTACCAAAAAGGAAATAAATGGACTACACGTTATGAAAAGGCTGGTTCAACCTCATTCATAGTAAAAGAAATGCAAATTAAGACTACACCGAGATACTATTTTTTACTGGCAAAAATCAAAAGGTTGATAACACCGTGACAAAAGTGTAGGGAAACAGGCATGCTCAGACACTGCTGGAAGAAGTGCAAATCAGGTATAACAAAATCAGAAATGTACCTGTCCTGATATAGCAGCCCTACCTCTAGGGATTCATCCTACATTTATGCTTGTATGTGTGCAAAATAACCCACACAGAAGGCTAATTTATTCAACATTATTTTAATGGGAAAAAAGGTTGATAATGCCATAAACATCCTTCAATATGGTTGTACTGGATAATATAAATGGTACATCATACAATGGAATATTATGTTCCCCTTGCATAATAAAAATGAAAAGAGTGAGAATGCTTTTAATGACCTCTTATGGATGGTCTCTAAGATATATTAATTTTTAAAAGTAAGATTAGAAGGAGTGTGTACAGTATGCTACCAACTTTGTAAGTATAAGGGGGTGGGGCAAGAATATATATTTTCTTTGTAATGCATAAAATATCTCTGATGGGATAAACAAGAAACTGGGAACACCATTTGCCTCTGGCATGGGGAAGTGGTTGGTTGAGACTTACAATTAAAAAATATAAAAATCTTCTTTTAAAGTATTAGTTTCGGGTGTATAACTTAAAAATTAAAAAAGAATTTACAAAAGCAACACTTGCCTTTTTTCCTTTTGAGATTTCAGTATCCTCATCTTCATCTACACTGAGTAGATTTGCCTCACTACATAGAAAATAAAGGGAAAAAACCTTAAGTGACAATTACAACCCATACATTAAATTCAGAAGTTTTAACCTCTTTGCTCACCTAATTCAGGGGTCAGCAAGCTTTTTCTGTTAAAGCCCCAGAGCGTAAATACTTTAGGCTTTGCAGGCCATATGGTCTCTATAGCAACTAATCATTTTTGCCACTGTAGTATGGAAACAGCCATAGACTATACGTGTGACTGTGTTCCAATATAACTACTAATAAAACCAACAGTGGGCCAAACTGGATCCATGGACCATCGTTCACTGACCCCTGCCATAAACGAATACATAATTTTTGTTTTCTTAACTATGGATTTCATACATAAAATCACTCATTTTTCTTTTCTGTTTTGAATTTAAAATTAGGAAAAAAGGACAGAGAAACAAAATAGAAGAAACAAACTGGTAAGAAAATCTTAGCTAATGAAAAGAAAATAATCCCAACAGTATTACCACAAATAAAATAGTTATACCTCTACCACTCTTCGAAATATCAACCCTTCCTTGAGAATCGCTGGCCTGAGATTCTAAAAGACCAGACTCATATATCCATTTACAGTTCATGTTAATCTCAACATGTTCAAAAAGCTGAAGCCCCTGAGGATCCATTTATGATGAGCTCAAGAGTACAATTCAAAAATGAAACACACAGGACAGGTTAACATCTTAAATGACAAATTTTTTACATAACCATGACAAATCTTCTAACAAAGAAAGTCAAAATACACCCTTCTGAAGACAACTCTGCTAAGCTGTTTTTAGTAAGATCCTAGCTATTTATAATAAAAATGTAATGTTTTTTATTACTGTTTATATACATCCCAACTTTTTTAATGCTAAAAATTCTCTCCTTCCAAATATTTTATAAAAATGTTTCAAGTGTGGTATACTTTCTAACTAAATTTCAGATTTAATTCCAGTTTTTCAAAACTACATAAATACTAAACATCTGTAACAAAAAATTGTTTTAAATTAAAAAATAATCAGAAATAAAAAGAAAAAAGAAATGAAAGAAAGAAAACCATAAAATACCAATCTTACATGAGAAACTTACCAGTTCAAGGCTCTTCTTCAAATAAAACTTCACTTCAGTTCAACATCTCATAGGTGAAGGCACATAAAGTGGTAATGATGAATGGAGCTGTTGCCCAGACAGAAGGGAAGCACCTACAATACTTAGCCAATATACTCTGAATGACTTCTTGTATAAAATTTCTAAAAATATTCATAGTTTTGGTATAACTTAGAGTATATATTTGTGTGTGTCTGAATTTGCTGTTTTTTCTGGCCAGTAGAAAACCAGATCAATAAACCAAGAAACTAATAGCTACGCTGAATTTGTAATACAAATTTCACAACATGCAAAAGGTTCTGTTAAAACCATTATTTAAAATTTTACACAGCAGTCATTCCAAGTACATTAACAAAGTGTAATGAACACTCTGCCTAACTCCTGTCTGGGTCAACACCTGTATTTATCATTTATCACGTTTCTGCTTTCTCTGGTGGGAGTATGATCTAACATGGATGTAGCATGGGTGGGGGTTAACTGGGAAAAGGACTTGAAACTTTCACACAGAATTCAGGGGTCTTAATCTAGGTTCACTTACTCGTGGTAACGGTGGCTTTTCAAATCACTGTCTGAACAGAACGCCATATTTTTTTTTCAAAAAAGAACAATTTCTGGGGCCAGCCCTGTGGCTTAGTGGTTAAGTGCGTGCGCTCCGCTACTGGAAGCCTGGGTTCAGATCCTGGGCGTGCACCGACACACCCCTTGCCCGGCCATGCTGAGGCAGGTCCCACATACGGCAACTAGAAGGATGTGCAACTATGACATACAACTACCTACTGGGGCTTTGGGGAGAAAAAGGGAAAAAAAAAAGGAGGAGGATTGGTAATAGATGTTAGCTCAGGGCCGGTCTTCCTCAGCAAAAAGAGGAGGATTGGCATGGATGTTAGCTCAGAGCTATCTTCCTCACAAGAAAAAAAAAAAAAAAAACAATTTCTTTAATTGGAAATCCTCTGTAGTATGGTTGATTTTTAATTGTAAGGTTACATGTATTATATGCATATATATATACATTTCAAAAAGTGGAGAAATACAACAGCAAAATTATTTACCAATAAAGAATTGCTTTTCCTTTCCTTAATGCTACTATAAAAGAGTTCAACATTTTAAGTAAAGAATATCATACTCTTAAAAATATTTCCACGGAATATAAATTGTTTTTCTAATGGAACTTTCATTCTTATAAAATATCTGAGGGGAAAAAAAAAGTTCTTACTCTTTATCTGTATCTCCTTCACTTTCTTCTCCATGATCAAAGCTCCAATTATTTTTATAACCTCCATCTTTCTTAGATTCCGATCTAGCCAAAGCTGAAATAAAAACAAACTGAGATAAGTATTCATTAATAGAACTATTCAATATAAAATAAAATTGAGCATTTCCCAAGCTCTTTGCTTAGTCTAGATTTTCTTTTAAGTTGCTTGCCTTTTGACTATTCCTTATAAACATCTTATTTCCTATAAAGAGACAAAGAACACATTACAATCTGTTTTTGTTAATTTATAGTCATCCATATGTGTAAGTCTGCTACAGAAAGAAGCTCAAATTATTAAGACATAATAAAAATGGGGGGGGGCACACTGTATGAAGATGGATGAAATATATAAAAAATCAACCCTGTATATCCATATTTGATCACTGGCTCTAGAAATTAGTACCTGTTAGTTTGCTTTCCTTATTTATGAGAACCATATCCAGACCGCTAGCATTTTCTTTACCTCAATCATCTCTGTCTTTTAACAGAAGAAAAACAAATCAAGGTTTTCTGTGTTGGCAATATGGTGAACTTACTGTCAAAAAAAACTCTAGATCAGAACACCAAACGTGCTAATTACGAGTTAAAAAAAATTCTATAAGTGCATGGCTGAAATCCCCTGAAGCCATAAACAACTAGAAAGTGGGAACCCAGAGAGACAAATGCAGTTCTGAAGCTGCCATTTGTCTTGGAGCCATATGACAAAAACCTGATGGCCTAGAGCCTGTGCTTTAAGAAGATCAAGTTTGGGGCCTCATTAAGATGAGAGGTCAGATTGAAGACCAGAAAACCTGACAGTTGACTCCAACTGGGTAAACTAGGGAAAAAAAAAGAAACTCACTAAAGAAAGAGACAGTGGGAATAATGATGATGTCTTGCGCTTGGCTCTGGGTTTTTGGGTTGAACCGAAGAAAAATAAAGTGTATCCACCCCATGGCTAGGGAATTCCTAACCATAAGCTCACAATTGCTCAGATTTAGGACCAGAATTTTCATAACCAACATGGCCTGGAAAAGCCCATAATTAAAATAGTCTCACAAGAAAAGATGCTCAATATCACTAGACATCAGGGAAACGCAAATCAAAACTATAATGAGATCCTACGTCACACCCATTAAGATTGCTATTATTTTTCTAAAAGTGGAAAATAAGAAGTGTTGGCAAGCATGTGAAAAAAGTGGAACACTGGTGGGAATGTAAAATGGTGCAGCCACTGTGGAAAAAGTTTGGCAGTTCCTCAAAAAGTTAAACATAGAATTACTCTATGATACAGCAATCCCACTTCTAGGTATATACCCAAAATAACTGAGAGATGGACTCTCATACTTGTACACCAATGTTCACAGCAGCATTATTGGCAATGGCCAAAAGGTGGAAACAACCCAAATATCCATCAACAAATATCCATTTGTTGAATGGATAAACGAAATGTGCTGCATATACACGAGCGCACACACACACACACATTATTCAGCCATAAAGGAATGAAATTCTTTTGTTTCCTTTCTTTTTTTTTTTTTTGTGAGGAAGATCAGCCCTGAGCTAACATCCATGCTAATCCTCCTCTTTTTGCTGAGGAAGACCGGCTCTGAGCTAACATCTATTCCCAATCCTCCTCCTTCCCCCCCCGCCAAAGCCCCAGTAGATAGTTGTATGTCATAACTGCACATCCTTCTAGTTGCTGTACGTGGGACGTGGCCTCAGCATGGCCGGAGAATCGGTGCGTCGGTGCGCGCCCGGGATCCGAACCCGGGCCGCCAGTAGCGGAGCTCGCACACTTAACCGCTAAGCCACGGGGCCGGCCCAGGAATGAAATTCTGATACACGCTACAACACAGATGAACCTTGAAAACATGACACTGAGTGAAATAAGCCAGACACAGAAGGATAAATATTGTATGATTTCACTTATATGAGGTACCTAGGATAGACAAATTTAGAGAGAGAGAAAGTAAAATGGAGGTTACCTGGGGCTGAAGGGAGAGGAGAATGGAGAGTTATTGTTTAATGGGTACAGAGTTTTTGTTCGGGATGATGAAAAAGTTCTAGAAACGGATAGTGGTGATGGTTGCACAACATTATGAACGCACTTAATGCCAATCCACAACTGTGCATTTAAAAATGGTTAAAATGGTAAATTTTATGTTATGCATATCTTACCACAATAAAAAACGGTTTGTGAAGGCAAAAAAAAAAAGCCTCTAAACGACTAACAGAATCACATATAAATCCTCTCTCTAAAAAAATACAAAATTTCAATGCAAGCCTCAAATGAGTTTCAAAGAATGTGAGTTCACAACCAAAAATATCATGAAACAGGAGAAAACAAGTCATCATGAGCAAATCTGAAACTTTTTTATACATGTACCTTACACGTTGGACAAATAAGTAAATAAACAGTAGATAATGGGAGCAAGGTTTCTCCCTATCAGAGAAAGAAGTTACAAATAAGCAAGAGAGGAAAGCTAGAATGAACTCTGTCCATTCTAGTAGTGTTAGATTAGAGTAAGAGATACCAGTACGAACTCGTATTTATTTAATACATATACTGATGGATAGATACAGAAACAAATACAGATATGTGCTGGACCGTGGGTTAGTATACAGAGCTAAGGCTCTGTCCTGTGAGAAGGTCTAGAAGCAGTGACACCCATTCGCCACAAGCATACCCACAACCAGATCTTGATTTCTAAATACCTTTCTCCAATAAAAGGAGCCACGGCTCCTAGAAGAAATGACTGATTCTAGGGATGAGGTAGGAAAAACACAAGATAAGCCTGGAGTATTTTGTAGTGCCAGAAAGCAGGGGGTGGCTTTTTCAAAAAAAAGATAAGGGCATGTCAAAAGGTTACAGGAGCAAGAACCTCCCAATAGCCAAACAAAGGTGGAACAATTTTAGCAAAAATAAATAAAAATAGTACTGGATTATAACCTCCCAAATAAAATAAATTTTCATGAGTCTATACCAATATAAATGATTAAATAAATAAATAAATAAATAGGGAGAAGAGACACATCTTCCTTACAGAAGAATTCCAAATGCTGTATGACAAACTCTCCCCTCCTTCCTTAATTCCCCTTCCCTTCAGTATACGCTGGACTTGGTAACTCACTTCCAAAGAGCTGACTATAGAAAGGGGAAAAAAGTGAATTGACAGTGAGAAACCTCACAGGCACTATCTCAGCCAAGTGATCAAGGGTAACATCAACAGTGATGTCATATTCATAGCATATACTGGTTAATACGATGTAATAAAAATGCCACTTCAGCTCTGTGGTCTTGTTCCCAAAAACCCATAATCCCGGTTTAATCATGAGAAAACATCAAATAAACTCAAACTGAGGAACATTCTACAAAATACCTGACCAGTATGCTTTAAAACTGTCAAGATTATGAAAAACAAGGAGAGATTAAGAAACTCGCAGATCAGAGGAGACTAAGGAGACATGACAACGAAATGCAATGGGGTACCTGAATTGAACAGAAAAAGGACATTAGTGAAATAACTAGTGAAATTCAAATAAAGTATGTAGTTTAGGTAATAGTATTATACACATGTTAATTTCCTAGTTTTTGACAAAGGTACTATGACTATATGAGGTGGTAACATTAGAGGAAGATAAGTAAATGGTATATAGAAACTCTCTATAACATCTTTGAAATTTCTCTATACATCTAAAATTATTCCCCCAAAAATGTTTTTAAAAACTGAAGGTAAAATGAACCTGTGTTTAAAAAAAAGACAGGGTTAGGTGAAAGTTATGTCACCAGAAAGAAAAGGTAATAAACTACAACGATTATTAGGCTAATAAAACTCTTTATCCAGCAACTAGTATTTATCAACTGAGAGTTAGGCAAGTTAACCAAAAAGGCCACTAAGCAATAAAAAGCCAACAGATGTTATATTTATGCACTAAAGGAACTGAAGCTCTGTACACACAATTCTAACAAATCTAATCATGTGATTTTCTAATTGACAACAGATTAGAACCTATGAATTAATAAGTGAAAGAACAGTAACCTCATGAAAGTAACAACTGCCAATGAGAAAACATCAATTCTAAAATGCAAACAAATTTTAAAAACATAAGTTTAAGGCAACCTGGAATACAGACAAAAACTTAAAATCTTCAAAAGTCATTGCAAGTATCACCACATTTCAATATCCTGCTATGGCTGACATTCGTAATAATGAAAATTAAGTCCACTATACTCCACTAAGAAAATTGAGAGGAAGGGGGCTGGCCCCGTGGCTTAGCAATTAAGCGCGCGCGCTCTGCTACTGGTGGCCCAGGTTCGGATCCTGGGTGCACACCGACGCCCCGCTTCTCCAGCCATGCTGAGGCCGCGTCCCACGTACAGCAACTAGAAGGACGTGCAACTATGACATACAACTATCTACTGGGGCTTTGGGGAAAAAAAAGGAGGAGGATTGGCAATAAATGTTAGCTCAGAGCCGGTCTTCCTCAACAAAAAGAGGAGGATTAGCATGGATGTTAGCTCAGGGCTGATCTTCCTCACAAAAAAAAAAAAAAATTGAGAGGAAGGAAAGATAGAGGCTAAGGAGAGGTCTCAGTTAAGTATCACAAATTAAATACATGCATTTTTCTCCATAACCTCCACTTAAATGACAGTAATGGAAGGAAGGGAAAAAGTAGAAACCCATAAGAACAAAAAGAACCCAGAAAGGAGATAAAGGAAGATGAGAAAGATAACTAAATCGAAGAAAGATGAAAATTTGATGGATGGGTAGGAAGTGATTTAGTTGACTAAGAGAAAGCAAACCTAAATGTCTATGAGGGCACAAATATTACCAAATTGACACAAGAAAAAGAAGATTTGAACACTGCTGTATCAATAAAAGAAATTGAATTATTACAAATCTTTCCATAAAGAAAAACTCAGACCCAGAAAGCTTGTCCAGTAATTTCTTTCAAACTTTTACGAAATAGCAACAAATTTACCTAAACTCTACTAGCAAGTGAAAAAAGAAGGAACGCTTTGCAGCCATTTTATAAAGTCAGAATACCTGATCCCAAACCTGACAATGACATTCAAGAAAGAAAAATTACCACTCTCTCATGAAAACAGATATAAAATCCTAACTAAAATATTAGCAAATCAAACCCTGTGATAAAGAATAATATATTACAATCAAGTAGGGTTTACTCCATAAGCAAGAGTTAACACTTGAAAATTATGAGAGTAATTCACAAAACAAACAAAAACTCTTAGCAAACTAGGAACAGAAGGGAACTTCCTTAATCCAAAAAAGAGTAACTAAAAAAACCTTCAGCAAAGATCATAACTTTCCCCAGCAATAAGCTATAAAAATAGTTCCATTCAATTATACAGTGGAAGGTCCTAGCTGGTATAGTAAGGCAAGCAGAGAAAATGCCTATGAGGGGCGAGGAAAGCAAACAAGAGCAAACTTATGTACAGAACCCTAGAAAGGCTCAAACATAGGGGCACTAGGTATATCTGAAGCAAAGAAGGAAAACCGGTTTTTTAAAGGAATATATATTAGTAGAATGGAACTAATAAATGTGTAAGGAAGGATAAAATTGAAAAATCATCATTTGGGAACCATTACAGTAATAACTGATTCAGGCATGCATCATTAACAAAAGCTAAATCTAATAAATAAACAGGAGAAGCTAAAACTAATGGGTGAAATCTGATGAGAAATAGGATATTTACATGGTCTCAAAGTATTTCCCCACAAAATATTTATTATTTACAAGGGGAAAAAATAGTACCTTTCAGTGAAGAAACCTGGCAAATAGCATCTTAACTAAGTGACCAAAGATTAATTTCACCAGTAATGGGACAAAAGACCACTTCTACAGCATTCCTTATAAAAATGCATAACCTGAATCTAATCATGAGGAAACATCACATACACTCAAACTATAAAATAACTGTCCACTATATTTCAAAGATGTCAAGGTAAAGAAAAAGACTGAAAAACTGTTCCAGATCAAAGGAGATGAGACATGACTAATAAATGATCCTAGATTGGACCCTGAACCAGAATTTTTTTTTCCTTTTGCTATAAAGAACATTTTCAGGTCAACTGGGAAAAACTGAAAAAAAGTCTATAGGTTAGATAATAGTATTATACCAATGTTAACTTTCTGATTTTGATACTGCACTGTAGTAATTTAAGAGAATGTATACTTTCTTAAAAAAAAGAGGAAGTAGATGCCAACAAATTGGATAAGCTAAAAGAAATGGATAAATTCTTAGACTCATACAACTTCCCAAAACTGAATCAAGAGAAAACAGAGAATCTGAATAGACCAATCACAAGTAAAGAGATGGAAACAGTAATCAAAAACCTTCCAAAAAACAAAAGTCCAGGACCAGACAGCTTCTCTGGAGAATTTTACCAAACATTCAAAGAAGATTTAATACCTATCCTTCTCAAACTACTCCAAAAAATTGAAGAAGACGGAATGCTTCCTAACTCATTCTATGGGGCCAACATTACCCTGATCCCAAAACCAGGCAAGGACAACACAAAGAAGCAAAACTACAGGCCAATATTGCTGAACATACATACAAAAATCCTGATCAAAATATTGGCAAACTTAATACAGCAATACATTCAAAGGATCATACACCATGATCAAGTGGGATTTATACCAAGGATGCAGGTACAACATCCTCAAATCAATCAATCTGATATACCACATTAAAAAAAATGAGGAATAAAAATCACATGATCATCTTAACACATGCAGAGAAAGCATCTGACAAGATCCAACATCCACTTATGATAAAAACTCTCAATAAAATGGGGATAGAAGGCAAGTACCTCAACATAATAGGCCATATATGACAAACCCACAGCCATAACTATACTTAATGGTGAAAAACTGAAAGCCATCCCTCCGATAACAGGAACAAGAAAATGGTGCCCACTCTCGCCACTCCTATTCAACAAAGTACTGGAGCTTTTGGCCACAGCAATTAGGCAAGAAAAAGGAATAAAAGGTATCCAGATTGGAAAGGAAGAAGTGAAACTCTCGCTGTTTGCAGATGACATAATTCTATGTATAGAAAACCCTACTATACAATGTTATAAACCAATGTTACTGCAATAAACAAAAAATTAAAAAAAAAAAAAGGAAACCCTAAAGAATTCACCAGGAAACTATTAGAAATAATCAACAACTATAGCAAAGTCGCAGGGTACAAAATCAACTTACAAAAATCAGCTGCATTTCTACACACTAATAACAAACTAGCAGAAAGAGAAGTCAAGAATACAATCCCATTTACAATCGCAACAAAAAGAATAAAATATCTATGAATAAATTTAACCAAGGAGGTGAAAGATCTATACAATGAAATCTATAAGACATTATTGAAAGAAATCGAAGAAGACATAAGGAAATAGAAAGACACTCCATGCTCATGGACTGCAAGAATAAACACAGTTAAAATGTCCATACTACCTAAAGCAATCTACAGATTCAATGCAATCCCAATCAGAATGCCAATGATCTTCTTCACAGAAACAGAACAAAGAATCCTAAAATTTATATGGAACAACAAAAGACCCCGAATAGCCAAAGCAATCCTGAGAAAAAAGAACAAAGCTGGAGGTATCACAATCCCTGACGTCAAAATATACTACAAAGCTATAGTAACCAAAACAGCATGGTACTGGTACAAAAACAGACACACAGATCAATGGAACAGAACTGAAAGCCCAGAAATAAACCCACACATCTATGGACAGCTAATCTTTGACAAAGGAGCCAAGAACAAACGATGGAGAAAGGAAAGTCTCTTCAGTAAATGGTGCTGGGAAAACTGGAAAGCAACACGCAAAAGAATGAAAGCAGACCATTATCTTACACCATACACAAAAATTAACTCAAAATGGATTAAAGGCATGAATGTGAGACCTGAAACCATAAAACTCCTAGAAGAAAATATAGGCAGTACACTCTTTGACATCAGTCTTAGCAGCATCTTTTCGAATACCATGTCTCCTCAGGCAAGGGAAACAAAAGAAAAAAACAAATGGGACTACATCAGACTAAAAAGCTTCTGCAAGGCAAAGGAAACCACGAACAAAATGAAAAGACAATCCACCAACTGGAGAAAATATTTGCAAATCATATATCCAAGACGTTAACTTCCAAAATATATAAGGAACTCACACAACTCAACAACAAAAAAACAAACAACCCAATCAAAAAATGGGCAGAGGATATGAACAACATTTTTCCAAAGAAGATATACAGATGGCCAACAGGCACATGAAAAGTTGTTCAACATCACTAATTATTAGGGAAATGCAACTCAAAAGTACAAAGAGATACCACCTTATACCTGTCAGAATGGCTCTAATGAACAAGACAAAAAAATAACAAAGGTTGGAGAGGATGTGGAGAAAAGGGAACCCTCACACACTGCTGATGGGAATGCAAACTGGTGCAGCCACTATGGAAAACAGTATGGAGATTTCTCAAAAAATTAAAAATAGAAATAACCATATGACCCAGCTATCCCACTACTGGGTATTTATCCAAAGAACTTGAAATCAACAATTAAAGAGACTCATACACCCCTATTTTCATTGCAGCATTATTCACACTTGCCCAGATGTAGAAGCAACCCAAAGTGCCCACCAACGGATGAATGGATAAAGAAGATGTGGTATATATATATATATATATATATATACACAGTGGAATAGCACTCAGCCATAAAAAAAGACAAAATTGTGCCATTTGCAACAACGTGGATGGACTTTTAGGGTATGATCTTAAGCGAAACAAGCCAGACAGAGAAAGACAAATACCACATGATTTCACTCATATGTGGAAGATAAACACACAGATAAAGAGAACAGATTAGTGGTTACCAGAAGGGAAGGGAGTGAGGGAGTGGGCAAAAGGGGTAAAGGTATGTGGTGATGGATAAAAACTAGACTACTGGTAGTGAGCACGATGCAGCGTACACAGAAACTGATAAATAATAATGTACACCTGAAATTACACAATGTTATAAACCATTATGACCTCAATAAAATGGGAAAAAAACGGGGAGGTAGGACAATGAAGTATTTAGGGGTAAATGGGCAGCATGCCTGAAATTTACTTTCAAACAGTTCAGAAAAAAAACAATACGTGTATGTGCATATAAATATATACAGTTAGAGAGAATATGATAAAGCAATTGTGGTAAATGTTAACATTTGGTGATATAAGTGAAGAGCATACGGGAATTCTTTGTACTAGTCTTACAACTTCCTTATATGTAAAATTATTTCAAAATAAAAAGTAAAAACTTTAAAGAATCACAGCTTATTGGAGCAGAGATTCATGAGTGGAAACTACCATAAGATCCAGTGCTGGGGTAGGAAAACCTACACTATAAACTGACGAATTGCTGGAGATTCAGCGTAGACAAGTCTGAGAGTTAAAAACTCCAGGGTGACTCAGTCATTGGAGGGAACCCCTCACTTTTTTGAGGTTTACCTTTGGGAGCTTGACCAGGTTCTCACAGTGAACACTGGAGAAAAATCCCCTCGTGCTTCCATCAGGGAGAGGGAAAAAGGAATCATTTTGAAATACACCACAGCACTCCATTCTTAACAAGGCCTGCCCTCTGGGGAAAGCAGTTAACCAGGGCATAACCCAATGGAATTTTATCAAACCCTACCTGGGGGAAGGGAAATACCCAACTCCAGCTGGCTCTAGCCTTACATGTGGGAGAAAAGAAATATTTAACTCCAGCCCATTCTAGCCATCCTGTCCCACCTAAGGGAAGAGAAGAATACTGAGAAACACTTGTGAAGTTCACAGTTCAGAGGCACAGGCTCACTGAAAGACTGAGAGCTGATCGCGGGACTACAGAATGCTTCCCCTCCCCCACACCTACCACCACATGATTAAAAGCCTATTTACAGCAGTTCCTTTACCTGGTGTATCATTTCTAGCTATCAAGAAAAAACTACAAGGCACACTAAAAGGCAAAAAACACAATTTGATGAGACAAAGCAAGCATCAGAACCAGACATGGCATGGAATTACCAGACTGAGAATTCAGAACAACTGTGATTACTCTATGAGCTCTAATGGATAAAGTAAACAGCATGCAAGAACAGATGGGCATGTAAGTACAGAGATAAAAATCCTCCAAGAACTAAAAATAAATGCTAGAGATCAAAAACACTAACAGAAATGAAGAATGCTTTTGATGAACTTCTTAGATTGGACACAGCTAAGGAATCTCTGCGCTTGAGTATTTATCAATAGAAACCTTCAAAACTGAACAGCAAAGAGAACAAAGACTGAAAAAAATGAAAGAATATCCAAGAACTGTGGGAAAATAACAAAACTTGTAACATACGCATAATAGGAATACCAGAAAAATAGAGAAAGGAACAGATGAAATATTTGAAATAATAACAACTGAGAATTTCCCCAAATTAATGTCAAACACCAAAGATCAGATCCAGGACTGCTCAGAGACCACCAGCAGAATAAATCTAAAAAACTACACCTAGGCATATCATTTTCAAACTACAGAAAATCAAAAGTAAAAAGAATACTGAAAGAAGCCAGACAAAAAAAACAACTTACCTATAAAGGAACAAAGACAAGAATTACATCTGACTTCTCAGAAATCACGCAAGCAAGGAGAGTGAAGTGAAATACTTAAAGAATTGAAGAGGGAAAAAAAACCCCTGGAATTCTATACCCTGCAAAATTATAAGACTTTCTTAGACAAACAAAAATTGAGAGAATTTGTTGCTAGCAGACCTGTCTTGCAAAAAATGTTGAGAAGGAAAACGGTGTAGGTCAGAAACTCGGATGTACATAAAGAAAAGAGCCTCAGAGAAGGAATAAATAAAGGTAAAATAAAACCTTTATTTTTCATATTATTTTTCTTCTTCTTAAAGTAACAGATAAGAGTTTGTTCAGAATAACAGCAACAATGTATTCAATTATGTATGCTTATGTATATATCTTGTGTGTGTATATATATGTTTATTATGCATGCTTAAATAAAAGTGAAATGAATGACAGCAATGATACAAGGGACAGGAGGGAGGAATTAGGATTATTTTGTTACTGTAAGGTTCTCATACTACTCATGAAGAGGTACTGTGTCATTTAAAAGTGGATTTGGATTAGCTGTAAAGACATATTGCAAACTCTAAGGGAACCACTAAAAAATTTATTTATTTATTTATTTATTGTGAGGAGATCAGCCCTGTGCTAACATCTGCCAATCCTCCTCTTTTCGCTGAGGAAGACTGGCCCTGGGCTAACATCTGTGCCCATCTTCCTCCACTTTATATGGGACGCCGCCACAGCATGGCTTGCCAAGCGGTGCATCAATGTGCGCCCGGGATCCGAACCGGTGAACGCCAGGCCGCCGCAGCGGAGCACGCACACTTAACCGCTAGCGCCACCAGGCCGGCCCCTAAAACCTTTTTTTAAATGAAATATAACAGAAATTGCAACAAAAGGACAGAAAATGGAAAATATAAAACACTCAGTTAAATCTACAAAAGGCAGGGGCCGGCCTGGTGGCCTAGTGGTTAAGTTCCCATGCTCTGCTTTGGCGCCCCGGGGAACACAGGTTTGGATCCCGGGTGCAGACCTATGCGCCGTTTATCAAGCCATGCTGTAGCAGGTGTCCCATGTAGCAAGTAGAGGAAGATGGGCACGGATGTCGGTCCTGGGCCAATCTTCCTCCGCAAAAAGGGGAGGATTGGCAACAGACGTTAGCTCAGGGCTAATTTTCCTCACCAAAAAAAACAGGAAGAAAGGCAACAAATAAAAAATAATAACAGCGTAAACATTAATTCAACTATATCAATAATCACTTTGAATGTCAATGGTCTAAACACACCAATTAAAAGACAGAGATTGTCAGAGTGGCTTGAACAACAAAACCCAACTATAAGCTGTCCACACAAAACCCACTCTAAATAAAAAGACACATATGAATTACAAGTACAGAAATGGAGAGCTGCCATGCTAACAATAATCAAAAGAAAGCACGAGTAGTTATATTAATTTCAGACAAAGCAGATGTCAAAGCAAGGAAACGTATTAGGAATAAAGAAGGGCATTACATAATGTTGAAGGAGTCAATTCTCCAAGAACACACAACAATCCTTAACATGTATATACTTAATTAACAACAGTGTCAAACTACATAGAACTGCAAGGAGAAACAGATGAATCCACTATCATAGATGGAGACTGTAACACTCCTGTATCAGAAATGGACTGATCCAGCAGGCAGAAAATCACTAAGGATACAGGTGAACTCAATAACACCATCAATCAACTGGAGATAAGTGACATGTGTAGACTACTTCATCCAACAGAAGAATCCACATTTTCTCAAGCTCACATGGAACATTCACTAAAACAGACCACATTCTGGGCCATAAAACACACTTTAACAAATTTATAGGAACAGAAATCATACAATGTCTGCTCTCAGACCATAAAAGAATTAAACTAGAAATCAATAACAGAAAGATTAACCGGAAAAATCTCAAAATACGTGGAAGTGAAACAACATACTTCTAAACCACAAATGGGTCAATGAAATAATCTCAAGGTAAAATTAAAAATATTTTGAATTAAATGAAAATACAACTTACCAGATTTGTGAGATGTGAAAGCAGTGCTTAGAGGGAAATTTACAGCATTGAATGCATATATTAGAAGAGAAAAACGATCTAAAATAAATCATCTAAGCTTCTATTGTACAAAACTAGAAAAAGAGCAATTTAAATCCAAAGTAAGCACAAGAAAAGAAATACTAAAAATTAGAGTGGAAATCAATGACAATGAACAGGAAATCAATAGACAAAAATCAACGAAACCAAAAGCTGGATCTTTGAAAAGACTGAAAAAAATCAATAAGCCTCTATCTAGCCAGGCTAAGGAAAAAAAAAGGGGAGGACACAAATTACTAATATCAGAAATGGAAGAGGGGACATGACTATAGATCCCACAGACATTAAAAGAATAAAAGAATATTATGAATGACTCTATGCTCAAATTTGATAACCTAGATGAAATGGACCAATTCCTTGAAAGATATAAGCTGCCAAAACTCACAGAAAGAGAAACGATCTAAATAGGCCTATATCTATTAAAGAAATGAATCAATAATTAATTACTTTCCAAAACAGAAAGCACCAGGCCCAGATGGGTTCACTGGTGAATTCTACCAAACCTTTAAGGAAGAAATTCTCTACAATCTCTTTCAGAAGACAGAAGCAGATGAAATACTTCCTAACTCATTCTATGAGGCCAATGTTAACCTAATATCAAAATCAGACAAAGACATTACAAGAAAACTACAGACCAATATCTCTCATGAACACAGATGCAAAAATTCTCAACAAAATATTAGCAAATTGAATCCAACAAAGTATAAGTATTACACAACACGACCAAGTGAGATTGTCCCCAGCTATGCAAGGCTGGCTCAACATTCAAAAATCAGTTAATGTAATCCATTACATCAATAGACTAAAAAAGAAAAATCATATGATCATACCAATAGATGTAGAAAAAGCACTTGATAAAATTCAACTACTATTCATGATAAAAAATACTCAGTAACTAGGAATACAAGGGAACTTCCTTAACTTAATAAAGAATATCTACAAAAACCTATAGCCAAATCATACATAAGGGGGGGGAATTGGAACTTTTCCACTAAGATCAGGTATGAGGCAGGAATGACCCGTCTCATTACTCCTTTTCAGCACTGTACTGGAAGTTCTGGCTAATTCAATAAAACAAGAAAAGGAAATAAGAGGGATACAGATTGGGAAGGAAGAAATAAAACTGTCTTTGTTCGCAAATGTCATGATCGTCTACACAGAACACCCTAAACAATCGAAAAACAAAAACAGGGGCCGGCCCAGTGGCGCAAGCGGTTCGGTGCGCACACTCTGCTGTGGCGGCCCAGGGTTCGCTGGTTCGGATCCCAGGTGCGCACCGACGCACGGCTTGGCAAGCCATGCTGTGGCAGCATCCCATATAAAGTGGAGGAAGTTGGGCATGGATGTTAGCCCAGGGCCAATCTTCTTCAGCAAAAAAAGAGGAGGATTGGCAGATGTTAGCACAGGGCTGATCTTCCTCACAAAAACAAAAACAAAAAAACCTCCTGAAACTAATAAGCAACTATAGCAAGGCTGCAGGATACAAAGTTAATACAAAAAGGTCTATTGCTTTCCTATATACCAATAATTAACAAGCAGAATTTGAAATTAAAAATGCAATACCACTTACATTAGCATCTCCTAAAACAAAATACTTAGCATTAAGGCTAACAAAATATGTACAAGATCTATATGAGAAAAACTACAAAACTCTGATGAATGAAATCAAAGAACTAAATAAATGGAGAGATATTCCATGTTCATGGATAGGAAGACTCAATATTGTCAAGATGTCAGTTCTTCCCAACTTTATCTATAGATTCAATGCAATCGCAATTAAAATCTCAGGAAGTTATTTTGTGGATACTGAGAAACTGATTCTAAAGTTTATATGGAGAGGCAAAGACTCAGAATAGCCAACACAATATTTAAAGAGAAGAACAAATTTGGAGGACAGACACTACCCGACTTGAAGATGAATACAGAGGCTAGAATAGAGCCACATAAAGACAGTCAACTGATTGTTGACAAAGGATCAAAGGCAATACAATGGAGCAAAAGACAGTCTTCTCAAAAAATGGTACTGGAACAACTAGACATCCAACATGCAAAAAAAAAAAAAAAAAAATGAACCTAGACACAGACGTCACACCCTTCACAAAAAGTAATTCAAAATGGATCACAGAACCTAAACGTAAAACACAAAACTATAAAACCCCTAGAAGACAAGAGAGGAGAAAACCTAGATGACCTTGGGTATGGCGATGACTTTTTAGATACAACACCCAAGGCACTGGAAGTATGAAAGCAAGAATTGATAAGCTTGCCTTTATTAAAATTAAAAACTTCTGTGAAAGACAATGTCAAGAAAGTTAGAAAACAAGCCAGAGACTGGGAGAAAATACTTGCAAAAGACACATCTGATTAGGGACTTGATCCAAAATATACCAAGAATTCTTGAAACTCAATAATAAAAAAACAAACAACCCAGTTAAAAAATGGGCCAAAGACCTTAACACACCTCACCAAAGATACAGAGACAGCAAATAAGCATATGAAAAGATGCTCCACATCATATATCATTAGGGAAATGCAAATTAAAACAATGAGATACCACTACACATCTATTTAAAAAGCCCAAATCTGGAACAATGCACAATATCGAATGCTGGTCAGGATGTGGAGCAACAAGAACTCACATTCACTGCTCAGGGGAATACGAAATAGTACAGTTTACCAGTTCCTTACAAAACTAAAACATACTGTTACCACATTATCCAGCAACAGCACTCCTTGGTATTTACCCAATGGAGTTAAAAACATGTCCACATTGAAACCTGCATACAGATATTTACAGCAGCTTTGTTCATAATGGCTAAAACTTAGAAGCAACCAAGATGTCTTTCAGTAGGTGAATGAATAAATAAATTGTGGTACATCCAGACAATGGAATATTATTTGGCACTAAAAAGAAATGAGCTATGCAAGCCATGAAAAGATGTGGAGGAACCTTAAATGCATATTACTAAGTGAAAGAAGCCAATCTGAAAAGGCTACATACAGTTTGATTTCAACCATCTGACATTCTGGAAAAGGCAAAACTATGAAGACAGTAAAAAGATGAGTAGTTGCTAGTGATGAGTGGGGGTGGGGGAGCTGAGGGATGAATAGGTAGAGCACAGATTTTTATTGCAGTGAAAATACTCTGTATGATACTACAATGATGGATACATGTCATTATACAGTTGTCCAAACCCACAGCCTATACAAAACCAAGAGTGAACCATAATGTAAACTACGGACTTTGGGTGATTATGATGTGTCAATGTAGGCATATAAAATATAACAAATGTACCACTCTGTTGGGGGATGCTAATGGTGGAGGCTACCCATGTGTGGGGTAGGAGGTATATGGGAAATCTCTGTACATTCCTCTCAACTTTGCTGTGAACCTAAAACTGCTCTTAAAAGAAAAGTCTTCAAAAAAATAAGAAAATCTTTTGCACGGCTAGGAAAAAAACAGTCTTTGTTCCCCAGTTTTATTGAGATACAACTGACATACAGCACTGTATAAGTTCAAGGTATACAACATAACGACTTACATGTATTGTGAAATGATTACCACAATAAGTTCAGTTAACATCCATCATCTCATATAGATTAAAAAAAATTTTTTTTACATGTTTCTTCCTTGTGATCAAAACTCATAGGATTTACTGTCTTAACAACTTTCAAATATACTATACGGAATGTTAACTATAGTCATTTTGTACATTACATACCCAGTACTTATTTATCTTATAACTGAAGTTGGTACCTTTTGACCATCTTCATCCAAGTCTCTCACTCCCTACCCCCTGCCTCCTGTAACCACAAATCTGATCTCTTTTTCTGAGTCTTTGCGTTTTTGTTTATTAAGATTCCACATATAAGTGAGATCATACGGTATTCGTCCTTCTCTGCCTGACTTATTTCATTTAGCATAATCCCCTCAAGATCCATCATGTTGTCGCAAATGGCAGGATTTCCTTCCTTCTTCATATGAATAATATTTCATTATACATATACCACAACTGCTTTATCCATTGATCCACTGATGGACAATTTGGTTGTTTCCATGTCTTGGCCATTGTAAATAATGTTGCTATGAATATGAGGGTGCAGATATCTCTTGACATGGTGCTTTTGTTTCCTTTGGTTGTATTCCCAGAAGTGGAATTGCTGGATCATATGGTAGTTCTAGTTTTCATTTCTTGAGAAACCTCCATACTGTTTTCCATAGTGGCTGTACTAATTTACAATCCCACCAACGGTGCACAAGGGTTCCCCTTTCTCCACATTCTCACCAGCATTTGTTATCTCTTGTCTTTTTGATGATAGTATTCTAACAGGCCTGAAGTGATATCTCATTGTAGTTTTGATTTGCATTTCCCTGATGATTAGCGATGTTGAGTACCTTTTCATGTACCTGTTGGCCATTTGTATGTCTTCTCTGTAAAAATGTCTATTCCGACTAGACTATTAGAGGTGAACACAAGGCAGTCTATACAGAAACTGATATATAACAATGTACACCTGATTTACACAATGTTATAAGCCAATATGACCTCAATAAAATAATTAAAAAAAAAAGTCTATTCAGGTCCTTTGCCCATTTTTTAACCGGATATTTTTTTGCTATTGAGTTGTATAAGTTCTTTATACATTCTGGATATTAACCCCTTATCAGATAGATGGTTTGCAAATATTTAATAAAGTCTTTAAAATATTATTATTATTTTTTTTGGTGAGGAAGATCAGCCTTGAGCTAACATCTGTTGCCAATCCTCCTCTTTTTGCTGAGGAAGACTGGCCCAGGACCAACATGTGTGCCCATCTTCCTCTACTTTATATGTGGGATGCCTGCCCCAGCATGGCTTGATAAGTGGTGCATGGGTCCGCGCCCAGGATCTGAACCTGCGAACCCCGGGCCGCTGAAGCAGAGTGAGTCAACCTAACCACTATGCCACTGGGCCAGCCCCAAATATTATCTTTTTAATGTAAAGAAAACATAAGGAATATACACTACAAATAGATTTTCAAATTCTGTTACCCCAGCCTGTAAAGCTGACTGGCACTCTCCTGCTGTTACAAAAACTACAGAAATGAACAGTAATTAATAAAACAAAAAAAGTAAAGTTATAATACAATGGACCACTGAGACCAAAGGATTTCTTCTATCACAAAAAGCATAAGACATTAAGATAAAAACAACAAATGACTACATTAAAAATTCTGTTGTTGAATAAACAATGAATAATTTTTTAAATGCAGCAATAAAGATACTCAACCTCACTATAAACCAGAGTATTATAAATTCAAACCACCATCTGATAACTCCATCAGACTGGCAAAAACTAAAACATCAGATATTACCAAGTGAGTGATGATGTGTATAAACAGGAAAACTTAAAAACTGCTAGTGAACACACTTTGGAGATCTAATTGGCAATACCTACGTGAAGCTGAAATTGCACATGATCCAATAATTCCATTGCCAAGGGATACACTGGATCAGGTGTCAGCAAAGAATGGCCCAACCAAATCTGGCCTGTGGCCTGTTTTTATAAGGCACATGAGCTAAGAATGGCTTTTACATTTTTAAATGGTTGGGGAAAAACTCAAAAGAAGAAGAAGGTTTCATGACACATGAAAAGTATATGAAATTGAAATTTCAGTGTCCATAAAATTTTACCGGCACGCAGCCACACTCATTTGCTTATGCATTATCTACGACCACCTTCTCGCTAAAATGGCAGCACTGAATACTTTTGGCAGGGACTGTTTGGACTGCAAAGTGTAAGATATTTACTTTCTGGCCCTTTACAGAAAACGTTTGCTGATCTCTGCCCTAGAGAAACACACACATGTGCACAAGGAAATGTACATTTTTAAAAAGCTCGTAGTAGCAATATGAGACATAGGAAGATACTCAAAGTAACAATGTATATAAAAGTAAAAAGTTGGATACAACCTAAATTTCCACAAATGGGAATGGATAAACTGTAGTATATTCATACTATGAAATACTAAATGACAATGAAAATGAAAGCACTAGAGCTATTCTTATCAACATTAATCTCTCAAACAATGCTATAAGAATGAAAGGCAAGTTGGAGAAGAACATACACGGTATGAAATGATTTATAAAATATTTTAAAACATACAAAACAATTTATATGCACACACACATATGGTTCAGAAACACATACATAAAGAGTAAAGTACAAAGAAATGCATGGGAATGGTAATTACCAACTTAAGGATGGTGGTAACCGTGGAGAGGAGGTAGGAGCATGCAAAAAGAAAAGGGTTCACCCCAGCTTCAACTGAATCGGAAATGTTTTCTTTAGGCTAGGAAGTAGAACATAAGTTTTTGATATTACTCTTTATATTTCACATAGATGTGAAATACTTCCTAGTAATTTTTAAAAGTATCATTGGTAACGTTTTACAATAATGTGAAATGGGATAAAATTTTTAAAAAGGATCAGAGACAGAAGTTAACTTCGGAAACTTAGAAACATCAAAGCAGTAAAAGAAAACAGAGAATTAAATGCAAACATCAGGAAATATCAATAAAGCAATTTTAAGTGGCTCTGTAGTGCTACAGCCCATCTTTCTCAAGAACCTGTCAAGATTCTCCAAAGGCATCTCTTGGAGCCCTGGGCCACCACGTTAGAAGTCTGAATACCCTGCTGCAGACACCACGTGAAGAGGCCTTCAGACTTCATGCAGGGGGAAGGGTCCAACTACCCACACCTGCCAGAGTCAGACATCTGAATGAAGCCATGTGCGAACCTCCGACCAGCCAAGCCACCACCTAATAACTCCCACAGATGCTACAGGAAGCAACGAAATTACCCAGCTAAGGTGATTTCCTCAAATTCCTAACCTTTATCCTTTGGTACAGAAGACAGACCAATAGACTGACTGTCCAATACTACCTCAAGATGAAGTCTGAATATATTACATTCTTGGGAGTAATATTAAATTAGACTTTTCTGTGAGCCATCAAAACCACAATATTCTTCGACTCAGGATCCAGCTATTGTTCAGTGTTCTCTGGGTTTACATACTTCTTCATTCCATTCAGTGGGTTTCTATGGACCTATTCGCAGGATGCCAGCATATAGTTAGTTCTCTCCAAGGCCATTATCAGGCAGCAGTTTGGTGCTGTTAGCGTAGCTAGAAACTCCTCTGTCTGATATGGAACAGAAATATCAAGTGGTAGTACCTCATCCCAAAATAACGCAGTCAGTTCTATCTTTATGCAGAATACACAATCTCTAAAAATACAGTTATCTAAAGCTGATGCACACCAAGTTCCCAGACCAGAAAATGAACAACTCAGAAATGGCTGCAAGAGACAAGTGGCTCTAAATGTTCCTTCTGCTCCAAGGAAAGGGGAGAGGACCATCAAGATGGCAGAGGAATTCAGTATTCAGTGAGATGGACCAAGGAAACACTTAAATCCTGAAAGCGCAAATGGGTAATTCAACAAGGAGAAAAGTGACAAGAGTTTCATAATAAATTTAAATTAAAAGAAGATAAACTTGAGAAAGAGGTAAAGCCTGTAAATGATGAAGATAAAGGAGACTCAAGAGTTGATACTCAAACTCATGAAGGATATGCTGGTGAAGATTCTCAGACTTAACTGCTATTATGACAAAAATAAATCATTCTTTGGTAATATTTCCTGTGATGATAATAGAGAATGGAGACCAACCTGGACTGAAGAAAGAATATTAAATGCCAAAACATTTGGAATACCACTTCATCCAAACCATGGCCATAGGAGTTACGGAGGCAGAGAAGATACTGGTTTCCACGCAGGCAGAGTCAACAGAGGTTAAGAGGTAGTGTCTTCACCATGTCTCCAGGATTTAGTGGCAGATTCATACATAGGAGGTTGTATGGCAGAAAGTTTGCAGATTTTTGAATATAGGAAAGACAGCAAGGTTACTACATGGTCTACAAACAAGTCTCAGGGAATTTCTAGCTCTTCGTGTCCTGAAAAACGGCTTCAATCTTTGTAAAAATGAAAAGCAAATTTACCATACACACTGGACACCAGCACTGTTTGTTTTTTCTCCCTGCTCTATTTCAAAGATTGTAATGAAGTTAAACTGGGAGAAAAAAACCCTCCATATTTCAAACCAAGCACGAAATGTATCTGGAATAGCAAAAACACCTCCAAAAGCAAGATAAGAATATGGCTTCTTGTCTTACTACTCAAGCCTGTAGTTTCAGATGGCGTCAAGGTAGCTGCTGTTAACTTTCGGACAAAGCAGAGCGTCTAAATACCCCAGTTTGCCTAGGACTGTCCCAATTTTAGCACTGAAAGTCTGTATCCTCAGGAGACAAGAGGTCCTAATTTTTGGTGGTAGATGCAGAAGGTTCTGGGAAGTATAAAACCCTAACGTAGCCCAAAAAACAGGGGCTGAAAGCAACACCATTTTTAGTGTCAAATGGATACTGCACAGATTATCCACCTTCTGCACTCACTATCTTGTTTTTTAGCCGATGTTGGCAACCATAACTTGCAGTTCACAATGAATCATCACCCACTGTTACATCACTCCAAGTAATGTGACTTAAGTGTACAACTTAAGTGGGTTGTAATTGTGATCATTAACAGTCTGTTTTTAACTTTGTAGTTTAACTGTTGTGTTTTGTATTGAGATAGTGTTAATTTTTAATATTGTAAATAGTGTGACCATGTTTTCTAAGAGTTTAGGTAATGAAATGAGAAAATTACACTAACAACTGCAGCATAACCCAGACATTAATGAGTGAAAGAAAAAAGGAAAGAAAAGTTTCGAACATTCTTCTTCTTTTCCTCTTACTTACGCCCGCCTGGTTTCAGAAATTCTCCAGTCTGATCAAAGAAAAGTCAAAGCAATGACTGTTTATGTTGCTATTCATATCTTTGAAACAAATTAAAAATTGTGGCCTACTTTGTTCTGTCTTTCTTTAGCTTCCTAAACTGTCCAGAAATTAGAAACTTTTGGATCTCATAAGAACTGTCACTTCCTAGTGTAAGAAATACTATGACTTTGTTGAAAGAATTAAAAAAAACAAAACAGGTAGGTATGGGAGAGCAAAGACGGCTGCATAAAGTAACGATAGCTGCAAATTCTTTGCCACTCTGCCCACTGAATGGTGGGGCCTACTTCCCCTGCCCTTGAAACTGGGCTGGTTCTGTGACCTTTTCGCCAATAGAATATGGCAGAAGTGACACTGTAATTTCTGAAGTTGAGCCTTAAGAGATCTGTGGCTTCTGCTTTTGCCCTATTAAGAATGCTGCTTCATCAATAAATGATAATTCCCTATTATTTTTCCTTCTCTTGTCCAGCCCTCCATCCCAAAAGGAAAGCAGGTAAGAGGAAGAATGAGGAAACAAAGGGATAAAGACGGGAGGGAAGGAGGAAAGAAGGAAAGACATACTGAAGGAGGTTAAGGTTATAATAAGGCAAGTTCCAAGCTTTAGTTCTGATTTCCCCATTAACTTGCTCTAGGTCACACAACCCCTATATACTTCTTGATTTCCTCAAACATTCAACATACTTTTGTAATGGC
The DNA here is from genome assembly GCF_057802395.1 of Ceratotherium simum simum. Lineage (NCBI taxonomy): Eukaryota > Metazoa > Chordata > Mammalia > Perissodactyla > Rhinocerotidae > Ceratotherium > Ceratotherium simum. The sequence continues at coordinate 2,260,030 of NC_141918.1, read as the reverse complement.
AACAGGAACAACTTATGGAGGTCTAGACATATGAAATACATAATTCATTCTCTCTTTCCTCTCTCACTACACCAGTCAACCTAGAATATCAAGAACAATCAGCTAATACGTAGAAAAAGAAAGGTAGTAAGCGAAAAAAAACCAATAAGAATAGAATTCAAACAAAAGAGAAGGAAAGATGAAAGAGCAGGAAAGCAAGAAAAGGAAGTTCTTTTTCTCTTCTCTACCTGCTAAGACAAAATATATAATAATACCAATTAACACACAGTGCTTGGAATTGGATTGTTCTAAGAATTTAATATATATTAATACATTTAACCTTCACGGCAACCTTATGAGGTAACTACAATTACCCTTGTTTTACAGATACAAAAAAGAAAGAGGTTAAGTAATCTACCCAAGGTCAAACAGCTAGTAAGTAGTAGAGTCAGATGCTGAACCGCAGCATTCTGGTTTCTGAGTTCATACTCTCAACGCATTTCTAATGAAAATCGCTTCCATTCCAGGTGAGGTTCTATACTACTATTCCACGTGAATACATGAAGTCAAGTGATAAGTAGAATTTATCAAGTCAACTGGGATGAAATCAGACAATAAATATACTTAAGGAAGGAATGACACCATGAAGTAGTTTCTAAAAGCAGTGCAATCCAAAAGAAAAAGGAGCAGGGAGAAATGAAGAACTTTGTGCTGTGTTCCCCCAAGCAGGCTGAAACTACAGACCTGCTCATCTTCACAGAATGCCAATCACTTAGGAGAAATTGTGCTTTATAAAGTTCAAGAGGTATTGCAAAGTATTTACTGTCTCCAGTAAAAGAAACAAACTGATTGGGCTCTGATCTGCATCTCTATGTGCAACAAAAGTATGGCTAAGGGGAAATGGAAAACACTTTTCATCTGGAGACATAAGCAATTTTGCTGGTATAGAGGACAACACTGCAATAGCTTAGCATCAGTCTGCAATCTGGTGGACAAAGTCCGCAAAGGGAGATGTGCACAGAATGAAAAGGAAACCAAAGTAGTAATATATATATATATATTCATATATATATTTCATATATATATATTTCATATATATATATTTCATATATATATATTTCATATATATATATATTTCATATATATATATTTCATATATATATATATTTCATATATATATATTTCATATATATATATATTTCATATATATATATATATATATATATGAAAGGGAAGGCAGAAAAAAATGGGAGAAAATATTGGTGAGGCAATTATTTGGTAGAAGAAAAAAGGCAAAGGCTAGATAAAAAGACTAGATATGAGCAAGTGCAGTATAACAAAGAAAAAGGAGAGAGGAAATAGACTTCTCAGAGGTTCCACGGAGGAGAACAGAAAGGGGAGACTATCAAAAGAAAGGTTACAATAAAAAGCTAGTTACCACCATCTTTGCCCTGCACTGCAAAAGACACCTAACTGATCTCACTGACGATCTTCTGCCCCTCTCTAAAGCTTTCTCCGTTTGCTGGCCAATGACCTTTCTGGAAACAAATCTGATGATGTTACCTCCAGTGTCATCTTGTACCACTCTCCTCGCTAGCACCACACTGTCTTCCTTTTAGTTCCCTGAACACACCATGCTCCCTCTATTTTATTCCCTCTGCCTGGAAAGCTCTGTCTCCCCACCTTTCCTTTTCCTATTCACCTTTCAAACTGAGCTGGTTAGATCAAATTCTCATTATTATGAATAATCCCCTTTTATTACACTTGACAGTTGTACTTCTATATTACAAGTGTGATTATTTGATTACTGACTCTCCTCACTGAACTGGAAACTCCACAGAGAAACCATTTACTCCCCCTCCTCACTGTGCCTCTCAGCACAGTGCCAACATTGCAGTTGCTTGATACATATCCGTTGAATGTATGAACGAACAAAGAGAAACCTGCCAAACTATCCATCACAAGTAGAAAAGGGGTATAAGACAACCTTAAGTGAACAGAAAAGAAAGAAACGGGGCCAGCCCCGTGGCTTAGCAGTTAAGTGCACGTGCTCCGCTACTGGCGGCCCGGGTTCCGATCCCGGGCCGACACACCACTTCTCCGGCCATGCTGAGGCCGCGTCCCACATACAGCAACTAGAAGGATGTGCAGCTATGACATACAACTATCTACTAGGGCTTTGGGGGAAAAAAAGGAGGAGGACTGGCAATAGCTCAGAGCCGGTCTTCCTCAGCAAAAAGAGGAGGATTAGCATGGATGTTAGCTCAGGGCTGATCTTCCTCACAAAAAGAAAAGTAAAGAAAAGAAAGAAACAAGTCAAAGAGGAGAAAGAAAACAATTCAATATAAGCTGTGGCCTAATTAAATTCAAGCTATTTTAGTGTGATAATATACGAACGAAGTAAAGAAAGTTTAATAGTAGCCAGTAAATCTCCTTTTCCCTAAGGAAGCCAGAAAAGGAAACGGAATTAGCATTTTACTTAGTAGTTATAAGGATGTAAAACATAATTTACAACACGGATGACAAACAGACATCTCAAACTTAATTTGAGGAAAGCAGAGCTATTAACTTACTTCTCGTTCCTCCACCAGTTTACTCCATGTCAGTAAATGGAATTCCCCCTCCCAACACCTCAAACCAAAACTCTAGATGTCATCCTCAATTCCTCCCTTACTCGGAGCCTCAATATACAATCCATCAACAAGTCCTGTAAACTCTACATCCAAACATATCTTCAACCTATCCACCCCTCGTCCCCAATCTCCACTGCCACCATTCTAATCCAAGACCCTCTATTTTAGACTACTACCATAGTCAGGTCTGCTCAGACCTGACAACCTATTTAAAATGTACAAACACACAGGGGCCGACCCCGTGGCGTAGCGGTTAAGTGCGGGTTCGGATCCCGGGCACGCACCGACGCACCGCTTGTCAGGCCATGCTGTGGTGGCGTCCCACGTAAAGTGGAGGAAGAACGGCACAGATGTTAGCCCAGGGCCCGTCTTCCTCAGAAAAAAAAAAAAAGAGGAAGACTGGCATGGATGTTAGCTCAGGGCTGATCTTCCTCACAAAAAAATAAATAAATAAAAAGTAAAATGTACACACAGTATTCCCTTTTACTGTTTTATTTTTCATAATGGCCCTCATCACATGATAAATTTCTCCTAACTCATGTTCCTGCTTTTACTCTTGCTCTTCTCTAATTCATTCCACACACAGAAGTTAGTGATTTTTTAAAAAGATAAATCATATCAGGACACTCCTTTGCCTCAAACTCTTCATGACTTCCCACTTCTCAGAACGAAATAAAAATTCACGATCTTGCATGATAGATCTGCTGCCTCTCTCTTATATCACTCTCTCCCTTGCTCGTTACATTTCAGGCATAATGACCCCCTTTTTGTTTAACAAATGGAACTACGTATCATCTCTGAAACTTTACAGGCCTCATCCTTTCTGCCACACTCTGATGTGTCCCATAGATAAGGTGTTACCCTAACTCAGGTGTCACCTCCTCAGGAAGGCCTTTCCTGACTTTAACACTATATAAAATGGCTTTCCTATTCTTTCACTGCTCTGTATATTCCTTCCACCTTTATCCTACTTTTACCATCTTGTTTATTTCATTAAGAACAAATATGTCTCAGGTGCAAGAATATGATGATGAAAAGACTAAGCCATTGCTTTCATGGACCCTATATTTTAAGCTGGAAAACTGAGGACTGAAAAACATGAAAACATAAATTTATCATGTGATAAGGGCTATTATGAAAAATAAAACAGTAAAAGGGAATATCGTGTGTTTGTACATGTGTGTGGCAGTATGACATTTTAAATAGGTTGTCAGGTCTGAGCAGACCTGAATAAAGTGAAGAAAGGAACTGTGTGAAAACATGGGGTACAACTGTTTCAAATGGATTAATTTTTACTTATTTATCATAAGTCCCTCCCACTAAACTATAAGTTCTATGAAGCCAAGGACTTTATCATATGTACTGCTATACTCACGTTGGTACAGTGCCTAGCACAGAGTAGGTTGCTACAAATACCTGATGAGTAAATGAAAACCTACTTCAGTTTTTCTACTGAAGAGGAAGGAAAGTACACTATATAGATGTTCAAATAGTAAATCCTAAGGGCCTACAGGGAAACATTTTGAAAACATATAAACATGGTAATACTAAATGTATGACAAGTTATAGTGGAGTATTTTATTCTTATAATTTTATTTATTTATTTTTCCCCCAAAGCCCCAGCAGATAGTTGTATGTCATAGCTGCACATCCTTCTAGTTGCTGTATGTGGGATGGCCAGAGAAGCGGTGCGTGGGTGCGCGCCAGGGGTTCCGAACCCAGGCCGCCAGCAGCGGAGCATGCGCACTTAACCGCTAAGCCACGGGGGCCAGCCCTCTTTTATTCTTAAAAGTGTAAAGAACCAAAAGAATTAAACACAAAAAATACAAGTAGTACTAAATGATTCCATTTATTTAGAAAGATTCAGTACAACAGTATATGAAAATCAGATATGAGAAACTGAAAGCCTTGCTTTCCCTTATGCTCATATTCTAAACAAGTTCTCATTTGCATTCTTTATGAGAAGACTGAAAGAGATATGGTGAAATTCAAATTTATCACACCTGAAGTATATTCATAGACCCTTAAGTCAGAATAAACTAAAAGCAACCGTTTTGAAATTCACATCAATCCTGTATCTATTGGCTTTATTTATGCTCTTTCTATCCTTCCTATGTTCATCTAGTCAGAACTTGAACTGAATCAGAAGCCTATAGAAGCCTAAAACCACAGCACAAAAATATAATCATATGCATATTGAATATAATAAGCATCAGTAAGCCATCTTTTGAGGTTCCAATATCAAAATAAAAAATAACCCACATAGCACCACCTGTAACACAAGCTGCACCACTCAGCCTCTGACAGGTACCTATTCTGCACAAACTGGAATGGAAGTAATATGAAATGAACCCAGAAAAACTTAAGAAACTAAATTTAAAAGCTTAATTAAGAAAATGAAGATTTCTTTTCCCACTCCCCTCTGTTAGTCCTTATTCGTTCATTAGTCTAATAGTGAGTACTACTGTCTTCTAGGCGCTGTTAATAAAACCGTAAACAAGATGAGGGAATATACCATTCCCTCAACAACCTCCACAGAACACGTTACCATAGTTAAATTGTACTTTCTTAATTCAGAAATGTTTCAAATTGGTTATTTTTAAAAGGTATTGTTTATACTGCATATGAAAATCATCTTCTTTGCAAAATTATCCAAAAAGTAGTTAATCCTTTTTAACAATCATAGCACATTACATAGACTCATTTTCCTAAACATCGTATTTGTAAACTCAATTACCACTATAATCACTGAACCCATAGTCAGATTAAGCAATGCTAACATTAAAGTTCCTGGTCCACACTACAATGAATTTAGCTGGGGGCGAGGTGTGGAGGGCGATCCTTATGTATATGGGCAAAGAGCCCAGGTTGTTACCCATTACCACCATCCCCAACAATAACATATAGCTTTTTCCTAAGACTTGCTTAAGCCACCTACAGCAAATGTTTAACTTTCCCTCACGAGTGATTAAAAATGGAACCACCCAAACTTTGTCTACTAGCTGTGGTGACTGTCCCCAAACTGCCGTTGTGAATACCGTTCTGTTTTCGGATAAATTATTTTTTAAAATACTTTAGCAAAACACATTTGGTAAGAATATCGGACAAGGCCAGGACTAATCTGAATACTGGCTGCAAAAGAAAGTCTGAAGCTCCGCGAAACAGCAAGAGCAGAGGAGTATAAAACACACTCAGTAAAACCACTCCTCCCCTCCCTGCTTAGACTGGCCCCCAATTTCACCCAACCTTAACTTTCCACGAACACCAAAGAAGACCTGAATGCAATCGGCTCTCATCCCCAGGCCATCAACAAAGATAAAAAAGGTCACAGGCGCGCGCGCGCACTCCCCAAGGCCGCCCCGACGCCGGCCCGCAGCCCGACCCCGGCGCCCTCGGCCCCGCGCCCGCAGGCCCTCGCCGGCGGACTCGAACCCGGCGCGCTCGTCGCACTCCCTCCCCGCCATCCCCCGCCCCCCAAACCCACCCAGCGCGAAAGCCCGAGTATCCGGGGGTCGGCCGGCCACATTCTCCGGTGCCTCCCCACCCCCTCGCAAGGGCTGAGAGACATGTACCTTCCAGAAAAGTAATCTCCCCGGCGCCGCCGCCGCTCTTGCCGGCCGCCATCTTCCTCCTCCCACGCCGCCGCCTCCTTAATCCATGGCCCGCTCGGCCGCCGCGCTCGCCAGGAAGAGGGGCCGCGCCGCCCGCGGGGGGCCGCCGCAGGGCTGCGGGTCGGGGCCTCGGCTGTCAGGCGGCGGCGCCCCGCGTCCGGACGGGCCGACACAAAGCGGGCCGGGCGCTGCCGGGCCTGTCCGCGGGCCTGTCCGCGGGCTTGCGGGCGGCGAGGCCCGCGGCCGGCCTCTCCTCAGGCGCCTCCGGGGGAACGCGAGCGGCGGCGGCGGCGGCGGCGCTTCCCGGGCCCGGCTCCTCTCGGCCCACGACTCCCCATCCACCGCCCACCCAGGCCGTCGAGAAGCTTCCCCCCGCGGGCCCCCGGAAGAGAGGCTGGAGGAGAGCACACGAGCGCGCCTCCCTCCGTCCCGGGCCGTAAAATGGCCGCGCCGGGCGGCGAGTCTCCGCGACCGTCAGGCGCCCCCGGGCCCTCCGCTCCCTGTGCAGCGCCGCCGCTACGGCCGCCCGCGCACCCCGCGCCGGCGCGAATGCATCAGCGGAGGCCGCTGCGGCTGTCCATGCGGACTGGGTGGGTCTGCTCGCCGCCGCCTCGCGTCCGTCGCCACAGCAGCCCCCGCCGCCGCCGCTCCTCCCCCACGGGCGCCGGAGCTGCCGCCGGGCGCCCGCCCCCGCCCCCCGCGCGGCTGCCCTCAGGAGCCCGGGCTCGGCTCGCGGGCGGAGCGGGCCGCGGCGCCCGCCGGACCCGCCGCGTGGCGCCCGCAGCCCGGGCTCGCGGAGGGCCGGCCCTCGGCGGCGCCGGCTCGGCCTCCACGGGTGTCGTCCAGCCCCCGGGGCGCCCGCGGCCCCATGCGGACCCGGCCCGAGCGCTCCTCCGGCGGGCCGGCCACCACTCCCGGCGCCGGGCACCGCGCTGGCCTGAGAAATGCTCAGGTCCTTTCTTTAGGCGGCCTTGGAATTTAAACCCTAGCCAGCTGAAGAGAAAAGGTAGAGTGAGGTAGTGCAGTCACATGTTTAGAAAATGATTTGTGGCCTTCATTCATTTTGAAAGAAGTTTTCAAAGTAATTTATCAGGGAAGATTCTACAGTACACTTTGGATGACAGTGTAAAACAAAAAATCATTTCCGTGCCCGAGACTTCAAAGACCATACCCTGCCTTGCAAGTCAGGCCTTATAATTGCAGGTGACTAGGTCATGTTCGTTTTTCTTTTCCTTTCTCTTTCATTTCATTTTTTAAAATTATAAAAGTAAGACATGTTCACTAATGAAAATTTGGAAAATACAGAAAAGGAAAGAAGCTATGCAGACTCCCACCACCGAAATTCAACTTTTAGGTGTGTAGACCTGTAATGGAACATTTTTCTTAAATTCCTCACTACCCCTCTTTAAAAAACGAAAATCTATGCTATATATCAATGAAAATTCAACAGCAATTAAAATGATGCAGAAAAACTATGATTAAGTGCAATCTTTGGGGAATGAACTGTTCTAACTAGTGTGCTTTATTACCTAGACATAAGCAGAAAACCTTTTTGTTTAAAACTTCTTTTAACATTTTTTCCTAAAATGAACCAGGAATCTTTCCTGATTTAGTAAGAGTAGTATAATGAATATAATCTATTACAGTTTGTCATTTTTGTTGCTTGAGGATATTGAATGATCTATTGTGATGCTCTCTGACATAGGGTCTGTGCCAATGACAGTATAATGCTGAGCTGTGTAGATAACAGGCAGGCGGGAGTGACTGGACTCACATGCACAGACTCCAAAATGTAGTTTTAAAACACAGTCTACTCCAAAATGTAGTTTTAAAACACAGTCTCTGATTTTAAAATACATACATGCTGACTTTGAAAATGAAAGAAGGTGCCAGAAGTCAAGGCATGTGAGTGGCCTGCGGAAGCTGGAAAAGGCAAGGAGAGTGATTCTCCCCCAGAGCTTCTAGAAAGCAAAGCTGACATCTTGATTTTAGCCCAATGAGACAGATTTTGACCTTACAGACCTGTAAGATAATAAATCTTTGTTAAATTGCTAAGTTAATGGTAATTTGTTACAGCAGCCATAGAGAACTAATACACATGGAATGGGAAACAAGGTGCAGTTAAATAAAAGATATCTTTTAAGCAATCTGAGTTAGGATCTTTCAGACAAAGTCCCTTGTTTTATTTTTAAGTGTTATTAATTTCAGCTAATCTCTATGGGACTCCATAATCCCAACTTTAAAAGAGAATTATGGATTAAACCAATGGTTCTCAAACTTTAGCATGCATAAAATCACCTGGAAAGTCTCGTTAAAACGGATCGCTGTACCCCACCCCTAGAATTTCTGATTCAGTGGGTCTGGAGTCAGCCTGAGAATTTGCATTTTTAGAGTTCCCAGGTGATACAGATGCTACTGATCAGAGGCCCACGCTATGAAAACCACTAGATTAAACAATCTCTAAATTCCTTTCCAGTTCAATTATTCTTATTCTATGAGTCTGCAATTACAAGTGAAATATCAGTTTGCATATTCAAGTATAAGATTAAAGATATTTTCAGCAATCACTGTTCTTCATATGAATATGATCAACTAAAAATTGATAGTATCATGTATCCATTTATCCAGGATTCAGGGCCTAGAAAACTTCAGATTTAGGACATGTCCCTGAAACTTAGATTTATATAGTGTATATACAAATATGTATTTAGTATATTTACAAATACTCAATTAGTAGCACTTTATATGTAATTTTTTTTTTTTTCGGTGAGGAAGATTAGAACATCTATTGCCAATCCTCCTCTTTTTGCTGAGGAAGATTGGCCCTGGGCTAACATCCATGCCCAACCTCCTCTACTTTATATGTGAGATGCCTGCCACTTGATAAGGAGCCAGTAGGTCTGCCCATGGGATCTGAACCTGCAAGCCCCAGGCTACCAAAGAGGAGCGCATGAACTTAACCACTACGACACTGGGCCTGCCCCTTTATATATATATTTGAAGCTCAAGAATGTTACTGAGAATGCCTTTGAATATTAGAAATATGACTAATTACAAAACCAATTCTTTGAGTTATACATTCAATTTTTACAAAAAGTCTAGCATGTCTTTATTGTTTAAATTGAGCAAATTCCTTTCAGATGTCAGCTTAGTTGTCATATTAAACACAATTTAATTCTGGCATAAAAGATAAATATAATGTAGAAAAGTTAGACTACTTTAGATTTGAATGGATGGGTAATTACAGTGGATATAATAAACTATTTTTTCTAATTATTCCATTAAAGGAAATTTGGGAAAAAAAGAAAAGCAAAACAAAACAGAGTCTTGCCACCCAAAATTCTGACTCTAATGCCGTATCTTCCCCAATGTCTTTTTTACTCACTTGCTCTGGTCACCTACTCCCAAGGTTGAACCCTGGACCTACTTCTCTTCCAAACTCAGTAATTCAAACATCCCATCTACAACCACAACCACTATGACTATTTTCAATCTCATTGTGATCCCTAAACCTTGACTCCTCCATTTTTCTCTTATCTTTACTTCTCTCCCCACCTAGTTGAGATTCTTGGATACATTATTTCATTTATTCTTTCTTGATTATGTGCTTAACTCCCTTGCATCTGGGTCCTTTCCCTGCTCCTCTGTCCTAAAACCCTCACCCTGAGTAAACCCTATTACCCAACTTTCCTGTTGGGACACAGGAAGGTAAGCATCATTGAAGAAAGTCACCCAACAGAGGAGACTGGTTCCACTGTAACATCATGAGTGCCACCTCACAGGGAACTTCTGTATTACCAGCCTTTCTGCTAGGTTCTCAAATCAACATGCTCTCCAGCTGTCCACCACAACTATATCAAACTTCTCTAGCCCTTGCCCCCTCACACTGAGCAGAATTCCTTGCTTTGTACTTCAGAGAGAAATACAAGCCACAAGATAAACATTCCCTTTGTTCACCAAAACTACCTGCCTTTGTACTCTCCCAGTCTGTTTTTTATTCACTACTATTGAATGCTATATATAATAAACTATTTTTTAGTTTATTTTAGTTTAGAGGCGGAGTCCCTCCTTTAACTCAATCCCCTCACATATCCTATGCGTTCCATAAGCTAGTGCCTTCTCAAGATCCCCACTCTCCTCAATCCACTAGAATTTGTCTTCTTTGCAGCAGAAAGTGCTGATCCTACTCTTTATAACCTTCAGGATGTTTTGACCAAATGATTCGTTTGAATTTGCAGGCAATTCACCAGCATAACTGTAGCCTATTTAAATTGGTTCAAAAGCATATTCAGGAGTCCCATGTCAAGAATCCCCTCGGTTTTCTGTGCAGTCTGAGTTAGAAAGAATAATGAATGGTGATGACCAAAGGACCGACAGCCTCAAGGCCACACAATCATCCCATTCAAACAGAATTTAGAGGAAAACGGGGCTGAGACAATCTACAGGATGCTTTGGAAAGATCCAAGAGCATGAGACCCTCTCCAAAGCTACTCCTCTCCTGGGATTCTTCCCTCACTGAGTAGTGTTGCCATCCATCCAGTTTCACAAACTGGAAATCAAGCAGTCACTCTTGATTTTTTTTTTTTATTAAATCTACTTCCTGAATATATCTCGAATCTATCCATATTTTTTCCAGTTCCAATGATCTCACCCTAGTCTTAGCCACTATCACCTCTCAGCCATACTACTATAATAATAGCTTCAAACAGGTCATTCCTTATTCTCTGTACCCCTCCTCTAATCCAGTTCTCACACAAAAGCCACAATAATCTTTTAAAAAATATATAAATCAGATTAAAGCACCTTGTTATTTAAAACCATGCAAAGGTTTCCCTTGGTCTTAGAATCAAGTCCTAAATCCTTAATCGATCTACTGGGCCATCCATACCTACTTCACTAGCCTCATCTTGCAGCATTTTTACCTTCTTAATTAAGCTCCAACCACTTTGTCCTTCTTTCAGTTCCTCAAATGCTTCATCTTTTACTTTAAAGCCTTTGAACATGTTTTATCCTCTATCTGCAAGGCACTTTTTGTCTAAATAGTCTTCCACCAGTAGGTTAAAACATATCTGCTGAATGAATACACAAATGAATACAACATATTTAAAATAATCTTTCCCAAAGAAAATTCAGAATCATAGAATTCTAGAACCTAGACTCCTTAGAGACCCTGGTTCAGATCCCGGGCATGCACCAACGCACCGCTTCTCTGGCCATGCTGAGGCCGTGTGCCACATACAGCAACTAGAAGGATATGCAACTACGACATACAACTATCTACTGGGCCTTTGGGGGGAAAAAATAAAATAAAATGCTGTATTTAAAACTACTTGAATAAACTGACTCATATTTTATGCTGGTAGAGCTTAACAGTTATTAATGAAATAGTAACCCAGTTTTAATGCATATATTTCTTCAAAAATACAATTATCAATCGTGTTCTTTTTTTTTATTTAATTATTTTGTTGAGGTCATATTGGCTTATACCATTGTATAATTTCAGGTATACCTTATTATGTATCAGTTTCTATATAGTCCTCATCACGTTCACCACCAATAGCCTAGTTTTTATCCGTCACCATACATATGTGCCGCTTTACCCCTTTTGCCCTTCCCCCGACCCCCTTCCCCTCTGGTGACCACTAATCTGTTCTCCTTATTCATGTGTTTGTTTATCTTCCACATATGAGTGAGATCATACAATGTTTGTCTTTCTCTTTCTGGCTTATTTCACTTAGCATAATACCTCAAGGTCCATCCATGTTGTTGCAAATGGCATGATTTTGTCTTTTTTTATGGCTGAATAGTATTTCATTATATATATATATATATATATATATATATATGCCACACCTTCTTTATTCATTCATCCATTGATGGACACTTGGGTTGCTTCCACGTCTTGGCTATTGAGAATAATGCTGCAATGAATGTAGGGGTGCATAAGTCTCTTTAATTATTGATTTCATGTTCTTTGGATAAATACCCAGTAGTGGGATAGCTGGACTGTATGGTATTTCTATTTTTAATTTGTTGGGGAATCTCCATACTGTTTTCCACAGTGGCTGCACCAGTTTGCATTCCCACCAGCAGTGTGTGAGGGTTCCCTTTTCTCCACGTCCTCTCCAACCTTTGTTAGTTTTTGTCTTGTAAATTGTAGCCATTCTGACAGGTATAAGGTGGTATCTCATTGTTAGTTTTGATTTGCATTTCCCTAATAATTAGTGATGTTGAACATCTTTTCATGTGCCTGTTGGCCATCTGTGTATCTTCTTTGGAAAAATGTTCTTCACATCCTCTGCCCATTTTGTGATGGAGTTGTTTGTTTTTTTGTTGTTGAGTTGTATGAATTCTTTATATGTTTTGGAAATTAACCCCTTGTTGGATATATGATTTGCAAATATTTTTTCCCAGTTGGTGGGTTGTCTTTTCATTTTGTTCGTGGTTTCCTTTGCCTCGCAGAAGCTTTTTAGTCTGATGTAGTCCCATTTGTTTATTTTTTCTTTTGTTTCCCTTGCCTGAGGAGACATAGTATTTGAAAAGAAGTTACTAAGGCCGATGGATGTTAAAGAGCGTACTGCCTGTGGCCGGCCGGGTGGTGTAATGGTTAAGTTCGCGCTCAGCTTCTGTGGCCTGGGGTTCTCAGTTTTGGATCCCAGGTGCAGAGTGACACACTGCTTATCAAGCCATGCTGTGGTGGTGTCCCATATAAAGTGGAGGAAGATGGGCACAAATGTTAGCCCAGGGCCAATCTTCCTCAGCAAAAAGAGGAGGATTGGCAACAGATGTTAGCTCAGGGCTAATCTTCCTAAAAAGAAAAAAAAAAAAAAAAAGAGTGTACTGGCTATATTTTCTTCTAGGAGTTTTATGGTTTCACATGTTACATTCAAGTCTTTAATCCATTTTGAGTTAATTTTTGTGTATGGTATCAGATAGTGGTCTACTTTCATTCTTCTGCACATGGCTGTTCAGTTTTCCCAACACCATTTATTTGAAGAGACTTTCTTTTCTCCATCATATGTTCTTGGCTCCTTTGTCAAAGATTATCTGTCCATAGATGTGTGGTTTTATTTCTGGGCTTTCAATTATATTCCATTGATCTGTGTGTTTGTTTTTGTGCCAGTACCATGCTGTTTTGATTACTATAGCTTTGTAGTATATTTTGAAGTCAGGGAGTGTGATGCCTCCAGCTTGGTTCTTTTTTGTCAGGATTCCTTTGGCTATTCGGGTCTTTTGTTGTTCCATATAAATGTTAGGATTCTTTGTTCTATTTCAGTCCTGTTCTTTTAAACACTAAGAAGCCCAGCGTATAGTTAGTCCAAGACTAAATACAAGTTTCAGAATACCATAGCAGGTTCTGCAAATTATGTCTAGTTGATGGTTTTTGAAGGGCTAAGTGCATTTGTATCAGATGAAATGAACAATGAGTGTTATATTAGTATAATGTATAAGTTTCTGTTATAAGTATGTAAGTTTCTCTTTTAACATAATTTCTGCATTATAATATTCCATGTCACTTTCAACTTATTGATTATCTCGTTTTCGCCCTTGTTTAATCCTACCATGCTTCATGCTCCATTTTTATTTCCAGTCCTTCTTTTAGTCAATGCTTTCTCTCCCTCCCATGTCACAGATTTTTCTTCTGGGATTTCAGCAGGCAATTTAGCAGCTAAAATTTTAATGTCTAACATTTTTAAACTTTTGATTAAGTGAAACTCAAACTAATATTTTTCAGATTGTAAATGGATATCTCCTCAGAATAACACACGTTTCTTATAATAATCAGCTACTACCAGGCACCTTTAGTGTCAACATTTATAAATTAACAAGTAAATTTTCAGATGACTAGGGCTGAATTATGACTTTCCTGTGCCCTTCCTCTACAAGAAATATATTAAACATTTTTTTAAGACAGATTTATAGTGCTATATGTGAAACTATATTTTTAATTTTTAAGTTAGTTAATTTTAAAACTGCTTTGGTATAAAGATACAATCCAGGCTGGATTCATTATTATATATTTATTATTATCCTTATGTTAATATTTTTCTTCTGATTTTAAAAGAAATAACATTAAAACATCTTTTCATAAGCCTTTAAAAGTATCATGAGCCCCAGGCACTGTGCGTCCTGTACCTAATGGATAAGTCAGCCCCACAGATGACTGCTGGATCCTTTCATGTTTGTTAATGGAAATGATCGCATGAAAATCATGCCTAGCTGAACTCTGAGGCAGTGGTCCTCAGACTTTAACACGCATAACGATCAACTAGAGAGCTTGCCAAACAGTTTCCTGGGCCCCATCTCAGACCATCTAATTCAGTAGGTCTGGGCAGGCCCATGAATTTGCATTTCTAATAAGCTCAAAGGTGATGCCCATGCTGTTGTTCTGAGAACCAGGCTTGAAGAACCAGTGCTTGGAATAATGTATCTAGTGTCTCATTTATGCAGAGCCAGTGCTCCCAGTAAGATTTGCTAGGTTTTTATCGAGCTCTCCTAACCAACATTTAGTGAACATCTACTGTTATTTTTATTTTACAAGTGAAACTGAGACCAAGAAGGTTAAATAACTTTTCCAAGGTGACTCAGTTAGAAAAGTGTAGAGCTGGGATTTGAGCTCAGGTCCATCTAGACTCCAAAGTCCCTACTCTTTTATTATCATTATCATGTGGTAATGGTCCCAAAGGTACAATATAATCAGTGGGCTTAGAAGCAAGTTTTTAAACATGAGATAATGCATTAAAATGGTAAAGAAGTGTATTTTCCCAGATCATCATTTTTGTGTTTGCCCTGTTTATTGGAGACTGTTGATGGCCTTCTTCTTTCTGGCTCTTTATTCTTCAGTTCTTGTCTCCAGTTGATAACAGCAAAAGGAATATAGTAATGGCTTGAAACATAATTTTCTGAAAGTGCTGTTACAACACTGACTCCCAACTAAAGCTGATTTGGATGTTGCATTTTTCGTTAACTTCACTTTGCAATTTGCACTGCTTCATCTCTTCTACAGGCAACAATCAAATCCTCAAAACACAGAAAATGTGAAGGTTAACTTGCACTGAGAGTTTTGGACTTTAAACACCTTCGCCTTATGAGGCTAGAAGTCTCATTTTATAACTATCTTCCTCGTCCATTCTTCTTACTGTTATCTCATTATACATATAAACATATTTATATTTGTTCTTGAGGAATAAAAGAATCAAAAGAATCACCACCAGCCGGCCCGGTGGTGCAGTGGTTAAGTTCGTACATTCCACTTCAACAGCCTGGGGTTCGACGGTTCAGATCCTGGGCGCGGACCTACTCAGTGCTCATCAACCATGCTGAGGCGGTGTCCCACATAGAAGAACTAGAAGGACCTACAATTAGGATATACAACTGTGTACTGGGGGTTCTGAGGAGAAAAAAGAAAAAAAAGAGGAAGATTAGCAACAGATCTTAGCTCAGGGCCAATCTCCCTCAAAAAAACAAAATTAAAAAAATATGTATATAAACACATGAGATAATCACTTTCTCTTTCTCCATTTATGTGTGTGTATGTGTATGTGTGTGTGTATGTTTCTCATTGCTTATCTTTCTCTGATTCTTTTATTCCTCAAGAACATAGTCTAATACAAATGTAGTCTATTTTATAAAGTTGTATTTTTCAAGAAGATACTTTGATGAGCTCAAAGTTTACCAAACCTTTGCCCACCACCCCAGTGTAAAGGGGCCACAATGTTTTCACCGATCACACAGACATAATAAAATAAGTACTCAAAAATACATTACAAGGATAGAGAAACGATCAAATACATTATGGAGCATCCATTTAATGAAATGCTTTGCAGCTATTTAAACCAGTGAAGTAGATCTATTTGTACTGATTAGGAAAGCATCCATGATTAATTAAAAACAAAAAGCAAGTTACAGACCAGTTCACTTCCTTTTTTTGTTTTTCAACAAGCACTTACGTAGTGTTTAATATATTCCAGACACTGTTTGAAATCCTTTACAAAAATTGATTCATTTTATCTGGTTTTCATCATCTTTTTACCAACAAGGAAAGTGAGGCACAGAGGGATTTATCATGCACCCGAGGTCATACAGTTAGTGGCATGCATAGGAGTCTGGCCTGGGCTCTCCAGCTATAGAGTTCCTGCTCCCTCTTCACTTGCTGCCTCCCAACACGTCCATGCAAACATGCTCTTGTAGGCATAGAACCTTCTGGAAGGTCACACTAGAAACTATAGATAGTGTATTCCTTGAAGGGAGGAAGACAAGGGCTGAGGATGGGGAGGAGCTTTAGTTTTCATTTTCTTTATTTCTGTGCTATTTAAATTTACGAAGTGCACTTAGTATAAATGAAGTAAACATAAGTCCAAAATAAAACACTAACGGAAAACACGAGCTATGCCAATATGGAAAGAAATAAGGATTAAAAAAGTTAAAGACTATAAAAAGAACATTACATAAGATTACAAAAGAAAAGTAAGCAGATGGTTTAACCAAATATTTGTAAAAATCTCAATTTACAAACAAAGAATAATGAAATGATGGTGAAACAGAAACCTATGTTTAAAAAATTATCCTCGTCACAGACTATCCAATCACTCTGTTCTGTAAAATTTCTGGTTAAACGCTTTCTACAAGTATTTTCTATGAAGATGTTTAAAACACTTTTAAAATGTTTTAACTTAAAAATCATCCAGTAGGGGCTGGCCCAGTGGCATAGCAGTTAAGTTCCTGCTTTCCACTTTGGGGGCCCGGGGTTTGCGGGTTCAGATCCTGGCGTGGACCTACTCATCACTCATCAAGCCATGCTGAGGCGACATCCCACATAGAGCAACCAGAAGGATGTACAACTATGACATACAACTATCTACTGGGGCTTTGGGGTGAAAAAAGGAAAAAAGGAGGAAGATTGGCAACAGCTGTTAGCTCAGGGCCAATCTTCATCAAAAAAAAAAAAAGAATCGACTGCATTCTACCTTTAAAAAAAAAAAAGTCATCCACTATACAAAAGCACAAATGTGAAGGTAAGTAAATTGGAAAAAAGCACCTATGTTTCGACAACTTAAAAGTACTTTGAATTTTTTGAGAGCTATAGTTCCAAAATATTTCCTACACGCATACTTAGAACCAAATAATCCATAATCAATTATAAATCAAAATTAGGATGAGTTTATTACGTGAGCCAGTTTTGAGGACTATAGCCCGGGAGAAAGGACCTTCTCCCAGGAAGGAGGCACTCCAAAAAACGTGGGGTGTACAGCGCAGTTATAGACCATTTTGGAACAAGAAAGATACATCAAACATGACAGGACTTTCTCTTTTACTACAGTCACGAGATGCCTTCCTAGTACAGCAGGTCAGTAGTCACAAGAGGGGCACAGTAGGTCAGTAACAAATCCTTAGTTTCTGGGAAGAAATGCTTCTCCATAAAGAGATGCTGATATGGGGGGAGGCATACATTCCTATCTTTAAGGCCATAGTTCTGGGCTTCAGGACATTGTAAATGTTTACAGCAGATGTACAATGCATGCTCCACAGGCCACTGTCAGGCCTGTCTGGAAAAACAAGATCAGGCCGAATTGATTTTAAACCAAATGGCTTCCTCATACTTCAATATATCTTATTGCTTTTCATTTATTCATCAACATATAATCTGAATTAAAAAACAAACACCTACCTCTGATAATTCGTAAATGCTATTTGAAACCCAGCTCATCCCAGGACAGCGACCATGGCCACCATCGGGATTAGCAAATTCATGTCCCTACCCGTCTCCACAGCCCCTGTCACCTACCTTTATGTCGCCTAATTTAGGGCGTTTCCAACTGTCCATTTCCCCCCACACTGGTGTGGAACTCCTTCCCGAGGGCCTGGGCTCTGCCGGATGACCGCCCCGCACCCCTCCCTGCGGAGGAACCGCAGTCGCAGGCGTCAGAGCTTGAGGCTGGACTTGCAGAAAGAAGACCCGGGTTCAGGGAGGATCCTCGGGCGTCCAGGAAACGCCTGGTGGCTCACACAGGACCCCCAGCCTAGAGGGTCAGGCTTCGGGGTAGATGAGGGACGCTGGGACCCGTGGACTGAGGCCCTGGGAGCCTCTGTGTCCTTTCCTGTCCTGTGCCTCGAATTCATCTTTATAAAAATAAATTTATAAGTATATATAGCTCATCTGTAGCACAGCCTATTTCAGAGGAAAGGGGTTAGAGGGTTGATGTGGAGGACATTGTCTTTTTTATGGAATTTTAAATAGTTTTTGGATTATAGGTTGCTTGCTTTCTTCCTGGTGTTTTTCAGTATTTTCAAATAATTTTAAACTGACAAATAAAGTTGTGTTTTTTAGACATTTTCCTTGAAACTCCAAATTTTAACAGTATTATCTTACCATTTTCTTTTTTAAAAGATACATCTTTTCTTGAAACAAAAATATGGTCATTGTGGACTTTCCCAGTTTGCATATTTTTCCTAATCTGTCAGGCCTTGTTGATTGTTAAGGGTTTAAATTTTAGGTATGAAGGCCAGCCCCATGGCTTAGCGGTTAAGTGCGCGCGCTCCGCTACTGGCGGCCCTGGTTTGGATCCCAGTGCGCACCAACACACCACTTGTCCGGCCATGCTGAGGCCGCATCCCACATACAGCAACTAGAAGGATGTGCAACTATGACATACAACTCTCTACTGGGGCTTTGGGGAGAAAAAGGGGGAAAAAAAAAAAGGAGGAAAATTGGCAATAGATGTTAGCTCAGGTCCAGTCTTCTTCAGCAAAAAGAGGATTGGCATGGATGTTAGCTCAGGGCTGATCTTCCTCACAAAATAAAATAAAATAAAATAAAATAAAATAAAATAAAATAAAATAAAATTTTAGGTATGAAAACTATACAGGGCCGGCCCCGTGGCTTGGTGGTTAAGTGTGCGCACTCCGCTGCCGGTGGCCCGGGTTCGGATCCCGGGTGCGCACCGACGCACCGCTCCTCTGGCCATGCTGAGGCCGCGTCCCACATACAGCAACTAGAAGGATGTGCAGCTATGACAGACAACTATCTACTGGGGCTTTGGGGGAAAAATAAATAAATAAAATCTTTAAAAAAAAAAAAAAAAAAAAAAAAGAAAACTATACAGATTCTATAATCTTGAAAGTGGGAAAACTATCTTATATATCAGTTAGAATTGAATTCTAGATAATTGCAGTTGATTTCTCTATTTTCTATTTCTCTGTTATTATTATTTGGTTGTGTACGTTATTCTTGAAACCACCATGGAATTAGGTGGAATCAAATGAAATTGCTGTTTTTGTAGGTCAAAAATGGTCAGATGTTGGTACTTTCATATGGCTCTACTTAATAATCATTAGCTATCTTGAATTTTCATGTGATAGCTTTACTTAGAAAATAATTGTGGAAAATTTAGATTTGTCTTAATATTGTATGCAAATGAAAATATAATATTGGAAAGCTTGGTTTATTAAAGGTGTAGAACTTACATGGTGACTATTAAACCTATAATATAGGCAAGTACTACAACCTTGGTTTCAATGTATTAGAAAAGCAAACAGTATAATATTAAGAATAGATGCCAGCAATTATCTATAATGTGGCAAACTGGAGATTTAGGTTCTTATGAAATTGTCTCATTCGGGGAGATAAAAGGCAGGATGTGTCAAGCCTTTAATGAGCAATTACTTAAAGAATGTTTATGATTATCTCCTCTTGGGAAAAAGTCATAATTTAGTTTGGAATGTTTTAGATTGAAATGTATTATATAGTGAATTAGAGAATATTTTGTACTAGTCGGTACCTCATGCCCATGAAAGTATTTTACTTTCTACGTATTACTGAACTTCGTCATCATAAGCGAGATAACGCATGTAGGTGTTTGGTTCTATGAATGGGTCTTCATTATGCAAAGACCCTTGTCTCTTATGTAGCCAACTTGGCAGAGTAGGACAGGCGCCTGCTTCTACAGATGGGAACAGGCTAGGGGGCATCATGTAAAATCTGAACTACAGCTACAAACACTGGTGCTGAGACCCTACCTTACCTCTAGCTCTTTTCCCCAGAGAGGGCTTTGAGGATGACTTATGGACAAGCCCTGGTCCTGGAGGAGCTGGTGACACAATGTCAGTAGCCAGTCATATCTACTCTGAAGGGAGACTGTTGGGACTGGGAGAACAGCCTACCCTGAGGCCAGGCATGAAAGACTAGGGAACAGGAATTTGGTGCTATTTCTTCTTCCCCACTGTTATCACTAAATTGACCTACTTGAAAAAAATTGTAGGTACCTGATCTATTTCTTTTAAATCGTGTGGATAGGTTAGGCTGCCTTTGGTGTCTTTAATAGATTTAGATGCTGTCTGGAATGTGGGGGCTCATATCCCTAAGAATGCGTTTTAAATATTGCTGTAATAATGTAAAATGTTCTGCAATAATACCATAATGAGAGAAAAAGAACCCTGGCCCACAGTTCAATCTATTACTTGATGAAACGAGTTCTCTAGTATTATGAGATAGTTGACCCACTTAAATAAAACATCATGGGAATCTCTGCCTTCCCTCAAAATGGGTACATATCTCTGGCAGAGAAATCAAACCAAATGTAAAAATTAGATAAAAAAATAAATTGGGGGCCGGCCCCATGGCTTAACGGTTAAGTGCGCGAGCTCCGCTACTGGCGGCCCGGGTTCGGATCCCAGGCACGCACCGACACACCACTTCTCCGGCCATGCTGAGGCCGCGTCCCACATACAGCAGCTAGAAGGATGTGCAACTATGACATACAACTATCTACTGGGGCTTTGGGGAAAAAAAGGAGGAGGATTGGCAATGTTAGCTCAGAGCCGGTCTTCCTCAGCAAAAAGAGGAGGATTAGCATGGATGCTAGGTCAGGGCTGATCTTCCTCACAAAAAAAATAAAATAAAATAAAATAAATTGGTCATTTTCCAGTGTCTGGCATGTTGTTGAACATTTAGTAGATATTCAATAAATATTTGCTCAATTATCTTATAATTTAAGTACTTGCATATTTTGGAATCTGGACATATTATAGGTTTGGTGGGTTGTAGCCAAGCTTACTGGACTGAAATCTCAGCAAGGCCCAATGGTGCACTGTGATGCAAAAGACTTTTCTCATGTGGTAATAGGATTAGTCTTTGAACACGGACTTGGCCTCTCCCCAGTGGCAGAACTTAGAAAATACGTTTTTGAGGATCCCCGTCCACTCATTCATAATATTATATCTTGTTTAATCATGCATTTCTTTTTGGTTTAATAGAAATATAAATAGTAAAATAAAGTTTAATAGAAATATAAATAGTTAATAGTAAAATAAAGTGAAATCAGCCTTCATCAAGTCCAAGTCATTGGTCTTAGCAGTCTTCCAACCTAAGTGGCTTTTTGGTCATACAAAAAGACTAGTATTCTGCTGAATACTTGTTATTTCATCAAGAGGTTTCTCTATCCTAATAATAGAGTTTAAAACACTAGATTGTAATATAGAATAATTTTATATCAATTAAATAGTTTTCTGTTAAGTCCATAGAAGAACTTTGCAATCCTGTGTAGTTAATACACTTACTTTATCCTCACAGTCTTAGGCAGGTCATGTATTTTGTTTTCATTTTCTAAATTAAGAATCAAGTAAGTTGTGTCTTGTTCAAATTTGTGTAGATGTCATAAATAGACTTTAGTGTCACCCTGAGGGTGACTCAACAAGGATCCATTTCTACCTTGTCCTAGTATTTTACCACCATGGCTTTGGGCTGACCCCAGCTCCAAGGAGCACCTGATTTAGGTAGCTCAATCAGGCGAATCCCACTCAGCCTGGCAAACCAATCTAGTCCTGAAAACACACCTTGACAAAAATGAGAAGTCCTTTTTCATATTGAAGAAAAGTATCCTAAGACCATTGACATCATCTTGACAAATTGGCTAATGTCAACAGTTTCATTTTTATTATATGACCCTGTTTCAGAGTTCGTTTGAACTTTGTGGTATAGTCCTCTTTATGACTACACTGTGTAGAATAAGTGAATGGATTAAGGTTGGAGACAATTGGAATGGAAGTACAGAAAGAGTAAAAAGTTTTGGGGAAGAAAAGTCATATAAAAGAAGATTGCTTTAGCTGTAAGAAACTGGTAGCCGTCCTTTTCTTCCGAAAAGGGAACTAAGATGGAAGGGAGATTGACTTTTTCCTGTGTATCCTTTTCTACTTTTTGATTTTTGTATCTTGTGTGTATATGTTGTCTAATAAAAAGTAATTTTGAATTGATGATGTTACAGTCATCTGAAAAGTCCTCTGGACACTGTGTAGTTCTCACCTTCTTTAAATTGATGCACTGCATACATGACAGTAATATCACTGAGCCACTGGCCCTAGGAGTTTATTTATTTTGGTTGTCAGTCTGTAGTGACAGATTTGTAATGACTCGTGCACATTGCCTTTTCTTCTTGGAACTAACAACAAGTACAATCATCATCACTTCTCACATTCAAAATTATACTCGCGCGTCTATTTTTCAAAAACTCTTATATCTCAATCCTACCATACTTAGAGAAAACTCTCCAAGAATACTTATCATTAACATTTTGAATGTCACCATCTCAACTATTAACCAGAAACATAGTTGATATTAAAATGATATTACATTTTATTAAAAATCCAGCTTTTATTCTGAAAGGATAATAAAAACAAAGTAGATGTGATCGACTGACAGCAAATAGGTACAATTTGGAATCAACTAAATTGTAAGTTCCTTAAGGACAGGAAATATTTTTAAAGATTTCTTTATGTCTCCCACAGTACAGCATCTTGAACATAGAAGATATGCAGTAAATAGCTTCTGATGAACCAAAGATTCTAGCATCAAAACACCAGAGGAATCTAAATGCACACTTTATTTTTAGGTAATCTTGCTGTTAATAAAGATGAGATTGTAGAATGTTTTTGTGTGTGTGAGGCAGATTAACCCATGAGCTAACGTCTGCTGCCAATCCTCTTTTTTGCTGAGGAAGGTTGGCCCAGGGCCAACATCCGGGCCCATCTTCCTCTACTTTATATGTGGGATGCCGCCACAGCATCGCTTGATGAGTGGTGCATAGGACCACACCTGGGATCTGAACCTGTGAACCCTGGGTGCAAACTTAACCACTAGGCAACTGGGCTGACCCCAAGATGGGGTTTTAACATTTAATATGCAGCTATTGAGATCAAATTTTCTCTGCCACTCAGCATGACCAAAACAACTCAATAAGTATTCTTATATTTTTCAGATATTTCTAACATTTTTTTATGTTATTTTTTTTTTTTTTTTTAAAGATTTTATTTATTTTTTCCCCCAAAGCCCCAGTAGATAGTTGTGTGTCATAGCTGCACAGCCTTCTAGTTGCTGTATGTGGGACCCGGCCCCAGCATGGCCGGAGAAGCAGCGCGCCGGTGCGAGCCCGGGATCCGAACCCGGGTCGCCAGCAGCGGAGCGCGCTCACTTAACCACCAAGCCACGGGGCCGGCCCTTGTTATGTTATTTTAACCTTTGGTCACCAAAATTAAACTCCTAGCCACAAAATTATTTTAAATATGTGGTATGTCCATGAAACAAACTCAGAAGGATCCTAAATCATGATGCAATACTACACTGCCTTCAAGTACTAACCAACCTGCCTGCCTGCTTTCTAGTATGTATTTATATGTTTATATTATATTTATTATAATTCAATCTTTGTTTTAAAAAAATTCAGCCGTACTTCTTACTTAATGTGTGTTACTCATGACCTTTAAATACAGAAAAGTGCTACAATCCGTTATAAAACTTTCCTATATCCATGCCAGAGTATTAGAGATGACTTACTAGCATAACAAGGTCTTTTGGAATTTTGAAAAACAAACCCGTTCAGATGACTTGAAGTTAGAGCCTCAATATGGTTGAGTCCATGCTGTAACGTGTCCTGTGATATGGTGATTTAGAATACACATATATTTGTACAACAAACAGCAAATGTTCTTCAGACTCAAGGCTGTTGGGATTATTATTACTAATCCTGATGTAATTTTTTGTTACTAATGTGATTAATGTGATCAATATTAATGTGATTATTCTCCCAAGTATTCATGGCTGATTAGACCAGCACATGATCAACTTTCGATGTATAAGGAATGTGCTCTGGTTGGCAGACACCAGTATTACCTCACCCAACATATGTAATTTCTTCAAAGAAATAATCTTACTATTTGAAACATGTTAATGGGATTTGTTTATTATTGACTAACATTCCACAGTACTTCTATGAATTTTAAATCAATACTCAGTGGTTTCTTAATGCTCATAAATGCATCAGAGGTTTTTTCCTTTGTTATACTTTGTTTCAATATATCTGTAGTGTTGTTCGGCCCACAATGACCAGCACTAAATTCTGCTAAATTACCGCAGGCCAGGATGTAGCCTATCTTCTCTAGAGTTTCTAGAACTTTAATAATCACAGCTCTCAAAATAACTAGTTTACTCTAGCCAAGTACATAATAGGCCAGTGTGTGTGTGTGCTGGATGATCAGTTTATTAATTTTTAAAAGATCGTGCTTCCATCAGCTGGGTTACTCATGTCTGTTATCTGGCACTCGTTTGCTGGTACTGAAGTAACCAAGAAACCAAATAACATTGTTTGGGTCAGTGTGAAAGCAGAGTAAGGGGAGGTGGGTGGTTGGAGAGACTTTTCATCTGAGCTGTGGTAGGTCAGATGAAGGAGCCCTTCTTCACTATCCAACAGGCCCTTCCAGCCGCTGCACTCTTACCTACCACGTAGAGTTTCTCTTTCCTTTGTAGAAATTCCAGATAAAAATCCAGTCCTGCTTTTCACTTCCGTTTTCTATTTTCAATATGCATACTTAAAAAATCACTGACACTCCTTTACTAACTCGGAGTTTAAGGTATGTTTATAACAATAATGAAGCAAAAAAGGAGGCCCATGTGGTTCAGCATGAGAGTGATGTTACATTTAAAGCACAGCTCCAAAAGAGATTCCAATCTAGAGTCATGTCTCTCGCAGCCTTTTAATGGGGTCCAACTATTTAGCTCATGGAAACTCTTATCAAAATCCCCTGTCCACTCCTATCTCCAGTACTTTGAAATTCCCAGGACTCTCTCACTCCTTACCCTAAAAGAATGTTCTCAGTCTCTCGATTGCCACTTTCCTCCCAGCTTCTAAATTGTCAAGCCACGTGCTCCCAGAAACGTGCAGTGTCCCGTCCCATCCCATGTCCCGTCCCCCTCCCCCAGCCAACTGGAGAACTGTAGTTTTTGTTAGGCCTTTGTTTTCCACTCCTAATGGTGGGAGGAAGAAGCTTAAGTAGGCGGTACCTGAAGCTTTGTGGAAGCAGCTGAGGGGAAAGGAAAGAAAGCAGCTGTGTATCCCCTAGGTTACTAACTTTAATCTTGTCACATACACGAGACAATAAGAGAGCCTCCATCCTGTATGGGGTTTATGGAAACCACCTTGATTTTAGAATATGTAATGTGATGATTATTTATATTCAAAGAAGTATACCTGCCTGACCTAAATAGTCTGTCATTTCCACAATTACCAGTAGTCCTCTGACCAGTATCTTTTAATTTTGATTGTTGAGGGTCTTGCCGTGCTTCAACAGCTTGAGGAGAGAGCACTGCGTGAATTATGTCCCTCCCATTCACATATCATCATAGCCATTGTACCCTTTGCATACAAAGCTGGGAAAAGGCATTACATCCTATTTATATTTTTAGCTAATATTATTTAAAAATTATTTCTGGGGCCAGCCTGGTGGCGTAGCAGTTAAGTGTGTGTCCTCCGCTTCAGCGGCCCTGGTTGGCAGGTTCGGATCCCAGGCACACAGCAATGCACCGCTTGTCAAGCCATGATGTGGCGGCATCCCATATAAAGTAGAGGAAGATGGGCATGGATGTTAGCCCAGGGCCAATCTTCCTCAGCAAAAAAAGAGGAGGATTGGCATCGGATCTCAGCTCAGGGCTGGTCTTTCTCACAAAAAAAAAAAACAAAAAATTATTTCCTAATAACTTTTCAAAATCTTTATTATTAAAATTGTTTTCATTAAAGATAATTTGAAAATAAGAAAAGCAGAAAAAAACCATTTATATTTCAACACTCAAAGGCAAATACTGAGCTGTTCTCTTGCTCTCTCTTTCCTTGCCTTCCTTCCTCATTCTCTCTTGCCCTCCCTTCCTTTCTTTCCCAACATGCTTTTATAGAACCCATAGCTGGAATCGTATTATAAATACAATTTTGTTATATTTAACTTAATTTGTAACCTAAGCATTTTCTGCTTATTCTATATTTCTCTATTTCTTTGAAATAATGCACATTTTATTTAGTAATTTTCCTTTAATTAGACATTTAGTACGAATATTCTTTCCAGTCTTTTGCTTTCATATTGTTGAATGCAGACTCTCCTAAGACACCACAAACATAACCTGGTGACAAGGCAAAGCTGAATTTACTGCTTCCCTCAGTAGAGGACACCACTACCTTGGCAGAATCTTAGTAGCATCTCAGAAGGAGGAGGGCAAAGCTGGGATATTTAAGTCTTTGGGGGTTCTGATTTAAGGCAGGTCTTTCAATAAGAGGGCTTGACTAAGACAGGGTGAGAATCACATAACAGTTTAGGATTGACTGGAGGACCGGCAAAGCAAAGTTTTAAGGCTAAGGTTTTGGAGACTAGAAGAGGTCACAGTTGTCTTGTGTTATCTATTGAAAAGCTGAGCAGTTTGACGTTTCTTTAAATGAGTTTGCAGATGTCCCCAAAATGAACAATAAACATATTTCAAACTTTTGTCTTCAAGAATTTCTTAGAACACTAAACTCGTATTGATGAAGGCAGCGGAATAATAAAGTCATGTTAGTGAAGATAGCTGAATAGTAAAGTGATGTGGGTGTAGATTTTTTTTGTCAATATATAACAATGCAGTGAACATCTTTATAAATATATCTTCCTTGTATTTGAGTGTTTTTTTCTCTGAATAGATTCCCAGAAGTGAAATTACTGAGTTCAGTGGGTTTAATGAACATTTTAAAAGTTGTTGAAACTTATTGCCAAATTACTTCTTGTGTAATAGCACAAATTTATTCTCCCACTAGAATTTGGTATTTTTATTTTTAATATATTCAGAATACTAATTATACATATTTGACATCTTTTAAACTACCACTGTACTTATATCATTTGAAGAATCAGGCTCAAAATAGGTAATCATAGGCAAGCAAAATCCGTGGGAAAAAGGATACATTACTATAATATTATGACCATTTTCATTGAGATATAATTGATATATAACATTAAATTAGTTTCAGGTGTACAACATAATGATTTAATGTGTGTCTGTATTGCAAAATGATTACCACAATATCTAGTTAACTTCCATCACCATACGTAGTTAAAAAAATTTTTTCTTTTGATAAGAACTTTTAAGATCTACTCTTTTAGCAATTTTCAAACACACAATAGGGTATCATTAACTATAGTTACCATGCTGTACATTACATCCCCAGGACTTATTTATTTTATAACTGGAAGTTTGTACCTTTTGACCTCCTTCACACGTTTTGCCCACCCCTAATGCCCTGCCTCTGGCAATCACCACTCAGTTCTCTGTATCCATGAATTTGGTTTTTTTTTTAGATTCCACATGTAAGTGAGATCATATGGTATTTGTCTTTCTCTATCTGACTTATTTCATTTAGCATAATGCCCTCAAGGTCCATCTGTGTTGTCACAAATGGCAGAATTTCCTTCTTTTTTATGGCCAGATAATAATTCATTATATATATGCCACATTTTCTTTATCCATTCATCCATCAATGGACGCTTAGGTTGTTTCCACATCTTGGCGTTTATAAATAATGCTGAAATTAATGTGGGGGTGCAGATATCTCTTTGACATACTGTTTTCATTTCTTTTGAATAAATACCCAGAAGTGGGATTGCTGGATCATATGATAGTTCTATTTTATAATTTTTTGAGGACTCTCCATACTGTTTTCCACAGCGGCTGCACCAACTTACATTCCCACCAACAGTGCTTCCAAGTTCCCTTTTCTTCACATCCTTCCCAACACTTGTTACTCCTTGTCTTTCTGATAATAGCCATTCTAACAGGTATGAGGTGATATCTCATTGTGTTTGTGATTTGCATTTCCCTGATGATTAGTGATGTTGAGCACTTTTTCATGTACCTATTGTCCGCCTTTGTGCTTGTTTGGAAAAATATCTATTCAGATCATTTACCCTTTTTTTTTTTTTTTGTGAGGAAGATTGACCCTGAGCTAGCATCTGCCAATCCTCCTCTTTTTGCTGAAGAAGACTGGCCCTGGGCTAACATTCGTGCCGATCTTCCTCCACTTTATATGGGACGCCGCCACAGCATGGCTTGCCAAGCGGTGCGTTGGTGCGCGCCCGGGATCCGAACCGGCAAACCCTGGGCTGCCTCAGCAGAGCGCATGCACTTAACCGCTTGCGCCACCGGGCCGGCCCCCATTTGCCCATTTTTTAATAGCATTGTTTGTGTTTTTTGTTATTGTATGAGTTCTCTGTATGTATTGTATATTTTGGATGTTAACCCCCTGTCTGATATATGATTTGCAAATATTTTCTTTCATTTGGTAGGTTGCCTTTTAATTTTGTTGATAGTTTCCTTTGCTGTGCAGAAGATTTTTAGTTTGCTGTATGGTATCTTTTTATCAATTTTTGTTTTGGTGATATGGAAAAAAACATGGTATCAGTTATTTATATTATTATTATTGCTTTGTAACAAACTATTCCAAAACTTAGCGACTTAAAACAATGATGATTTCTTATTTCTCATAATTCCATGGGTTTACTGGGAGATTCTGTTCTATATGGTGTAGCTGAGATCCCACATGTGGCTTCATTTAGCTGGGAGCTCAGCAGGGGATGAAATATCCAAGATCACCTCTCATCTTCCAGGGTGTCAATACAGCCTCTAATCATTCAGTGGTACAACTTAATCTTCTTTCCAGGATGGCAGATGACTTCCAAGAGGGAATGTTCCAAGAAGACAAGTTCCAATATGCAAGTCCTTATCAAGCTTCTGCTTGCATAATATCTCATTGCTAATGTCTCATGGGACAAAGCAAGTCCCGTGGCTGAAGGCTAGAGTCCATGTAGGAGGGAACTCCACAAGTGCATGAGTGTGGCAAGGCCTGTGCATGGGGGTTTCAAGTTAAGAGTCTACCACAAATATTATCTTGGTTTGCTAGTAAAAACGTTTTAAATTACTGCGTTTCCGGGGCTGGCCCGGTGGTGTAGCGGTTAAGTGCACGCTGTCGGCTTCTGCGGCCCGGGGTGCGGTGGTTCGGACCCTGGGCGAGCACCATTTCAGCGCTTGTCAGGCCATGCTGTGGCGGCATCCCATATAAAGTAGAGGAAGATGGGCACAGATGTTAGCCCAGGGCCAGTCTTCCTCAGCAAAAAGAGGAGGATTGGCATCAGATGTTAGCTCAGGGCTGGTCTTCCTCAGAAAAAAAAAAAAAATACTGCATTTCTTTGACCAGTTGTGAAGACATTTTTCTAACTTTTTATTGGGTATTTTTATTTCTTCACTTGAGAATTACTGGCTGATATCATGTGCAGTTTTCTTATCGATTTGTATGAACTTTTTGTAAAGTAAAGAAATAGCCCCTTTTTTGGATCATCTTTGCTGTTAAAGTTCTTTTTCCAGTTTGTTACTTTCTTTTATATCTTAGTTAATTTTTCTAGGTGCATATGTGTAATATTTTTATATTGTCAATATTATGTCGCTTATGTGTTTAGCAAGTTTCACCAGATGTTTGACAAATGTTCACTTTTTTTCCTCCTTTGGTTTTGATTTCTTGAGGTTCTAATAGTCAATCTATTTGAATTTTATTTGGGAATATAGGGTGAAATAAACACTTAAATTGACTTTTTTTTTCAAAATTCACAAATTGCCATTATTTATTTAATATTTTTCTCCTTTTATTGATTTGTAATACCTCCTTTATCTTATATTAAATCCTATTGCAAGGTCTATTTCCATGCTTTCTATTTTATTCTATTAATGGTCTTTTATTCCAATGCTACTACTATACTCTTAAGATTATTGTTCCTCTATAATATATTTGAATTATTGGTAAGGCTATTTTTCTACCTCATTGCTTTCTATTCTCATTTGATTATAATCTATGATTTTCATTATCATATTTTTTCAAGTTCTGAAATAAAAATCCCATTGGAATATTGACTGAAATTATTAAATCTGTGGGGAAAACGGAGAGCATGAGTTTTCAAGTTCACAAAAAAATGTTTTTAAGAAACTGGAATTTTTTTGAGAACCTTCTAAAAAAATCACTAGCTTTTAAAATATTTTTCCTTTTTATTCCCCAAATGGCACCAGCTGTGCAGTTTTACTGCCAGCCGGAATGTTGTTTTAAACTTTCACTGGAGGTTTTCTCTCGCACTCTATCTGCAGGCTCTTTTTCTTATGTATATGCCAGCATGACATGTACACTGAAGTATATTTTATAACATATTGCATATATACTGAATTATTACATGTGCATTACATATACACTGAAGTAAATTGTATTTTTGTATTTTCTGGACAATTTTAATGTAAATAAACACAATGTTTTATCATTTCATTTTCTTTTTTCCTTTTAAATTAAATTTTTACTTAAGGTATTCTTTTAGTCTTTGATTTTAGTCAGTGACCTTCAAGAGAAAACAAAAAGAAAAATATTTTTTCCCCTTGTCTACTGTAACTAAGATCTCTATAGGCACCGTCATAAGTGCCAACTGGCTCATTTCCCACTGAGGAAGGAGTAGTCTGAATAAAGCTCCACTGAAGACAATCGTAAAACCATGCCTGTATATTGATACCTCCAATTCCAACTCAACATGTCAAGATTCTTTCTGGTCTTCTCCTTCTCCATGTATGTAAGTACCTTCTCTAACAGTGAGAAATCTGGCTCTCATTATTTTTAAAATAATTGCTGATTGTCTCAATCAATTTACTTATTTTCTCATCATATCAATCTCCCAATCTCCTTGTCTCTTTCACCTACCATCTCCATTCAACACCCCCCACCCCATTTCCTGCATCTTTTGGTGTCGGTGTACACACCACTGACAAGCCTCCTCCTGGCTTCCCGCTCCTGCTTTGCACTCTGTCTCCTGGGGCACTGGCAGCTGATGTACTTCTGCACAACATCCCGTCACCTCCTTATCACCCTGTGGGGAAAAGGGAAGGGAAGGGAAAGGGAAGGATGGGCAGGGAAAGGAAGAGGAAAGGAAGTGAATAGGAAGGGAAGGAAATAAGAAGGGAAAGAAGGGGAAGAGAAAGGAAAGAGAGGAGTCTAAGGGCTTCATCTGATTTTTAAGAAAACAATAGAATGAGTAATTAGATCTATGAGTAAATAAACAATACTCCTGAAGACTCTACTGGTTCTGGCAATAGGGGAAACTCCAGTACTTGTAGCTCAATCTGTATAAAAGTTTGTGACTTACACAATGTTATTTTACTGTTGGAGTGCAGCGTTTGCGCAAGGAACACACTTTTAGTTCTTGGCTAGTGCTTTCTGCTTGAGTCTAATTTCCTGAGGCTCGACTGTTAAGGCAGGCAAGGGAACGACAGGCTGGGGTGGGCTGGCAGAGGGGCTTTCTTCCCTAACCCGCTTTGGAATGAACCACACTCAAGAGTTTGTGCTCCCTAAAACATTTTCCTTCTCTCCCTCCCTCCTTTCCTCTTTTCTTCCTCCTTCCTTCCTTCTTTTCTTAGGCAGCAAGACATTACTTGACACAAACTATTTTTTAATATACCGACGTAAATCAAAGATTCTGTTATATCCAAGAAGATGAGCAAAAAGTGTGACTATTCCCAAGTATTCGAATCAATATAATTTAACCTATTATAAAAGAGGGAATAAATATTTGAGGTTTTTTTTCCAGTGAATTATCATTTGAGAAGGAGTTTAAAAAAAAAAAAGCTTGAATTGCACTTTAATAGTATAATGAGTAATTTCTCTTTTGGGTCAACTAAATTCATATTGCCTAAATTTCCATATGAACAACTATGATAGCACCCATTTTTGCTTGCTTTGTAATGTATTTTGGAAAATTATCAGTTTTAAAGATATTTTATGCTATATAAAAATATTACACTTTAGACACTGCCACAAACAATATAGTTCAGTTTCTAAAGATAATTTCCCATTTGTTACCATATTTTACAATGTGTATAATTTTATTTTCAGAATATTTCTGTATATAATCTAATAAACTTATTTTACTGTGGGTAAACAGAAAAAATCAATGTCTCTCTAACTTAGTGCTGAACTTAAAGTTGAATTTAAAATTATATTCAGTGAATAAAAATAAGGTTATTTTAAAAATCTAAGTTACAGATATATATGGTAGTTTTAAAACATCAAATGGTTCTATAAGGTGAAAGAAAACAGTCATCCATTGTTCCACCAGTTCCGTTCAGGACTCGCCTCCCTAAAGGCAAGTGCTTTCAAATCTTCTAGCTCTTTTTTCTGTTTGTCTCCATATATCTAAAAATCATACTTAAGTTTTTTATTAATACTTAAGTTGATATTTTCTGTTGACTTATAACTATAAAAGATGATCATGAGCTCCTTTATCCAAATACACCCTCACATTCACAGATATTTCCCCCTTTTTATCTTCCCACCATTTTTAATTATGTAGTAATTTTTGTTAGCTCAATTTCTAGTGTTTAAATTACTATAACTTTAGTCATGTGATATACCAGGATTCCACTTCCTTTCTTTTTTTAATTTGTGTTTAACTTAGAGTTAAAAATTGTTTTTGATTGCTCGGTTTTTAATATATTTTTCACAAATGTATCCCCCATTTTTGCTAAGAATTCTTAGCACAATATGTTCAGGAAACCTCCCCCCCCCCCCAAATTTATTAGCTCATGTTCTTAACGACAGCCCTCCTAGAGACCTCCATCTTCCTGTTCCAATCTCCACTGGTTGTTCCTGGGCTTGGACTCAGCTGTCAACCCGGGTTGTTCACCTTACTGCTTTCTTAGGGATTCCCTTTCTTTTTTCCTGTATTGCACATTTTCCTTGTTCTAGTTTACTTCCTTCTTTGGTGGAATACATCCTCCAGGAGCTCATAGGGAAAAGGTGTAGTAGTCAGCCTCCAAAATGGCCCTCAATGATCCCCACTTCCTGGTACTCACAGTCCTGTGCAGTCCTCTCCCAATAGTATATGGGAGAAGTGATGGTAATTCACTTCTGAGATTAGGTTATAAAAGATTAAGCTTCTGTCTTGGGGAACTGTCCTCTATATCTCAGATTATTTGCCTGGTGGAAAGTAAGCTGCCTTGTTTTGAGCATCTTTATGGAGGGCCCATGTACTGAGGAACTGAGATCTCCTACCAACAGCCAGCAAGCTCCTGAGACCAGCCACCGACCGCATGAGCATTCTTCAAAGCACATTCTTCAGCCCAAGGGAGACTTGAGAGAACTACGTCCCTGGCTGATAGCTTGACTTGCAGTCACGAGAGACTCATCTAGAAGCCCCAACTAAGTCACCTCTGGATTACTGACCCACAGAAACTGGGCGATAGTAAATGCTTGTTGCTTTAAACTGCTAAGTTTTAGGGGAATTTAGGATACAGCAATAGATAACTAATACAAAGAGTGAATGGGAGATAAGTTTTTTGAGATATTAAATGTCTAAAAATGTATTTGTTTTATCCCCATACTTGTTTGGAAGTTTGGCAGGGTATGTAATTCTAGGGTAGAAACGAATTTACCTTAAAATTTGGAAAGTATTACAGTTGCAGTTGAACAGTGATCAGCATCTTGATTCCTGATTCTTTTCATACGTCCTCCTCTCCCACCCCAGAATCTCTGCTCTGATATTTTATGATGATAAATCTTGGTGTGAATCTCTTTTTAGTTATTATGCTGGGTGATATGTTAGTCTCTTTCAATTTAATTATTTCTTAATTATTTAATTATTTATTTATTAATAATTATTTCAATTTAATTATTTCTCTTTTAATTATTTCTTTGAAAATTTTCTTTTCTCTTTTTCTCTGGTCCTTCTTTCTGGAACTCTTGTTTGTAGGCTGTTGAATCTTTTACACTGATCCTCTAATTTTCTTAATCTTTTCATCTTTTTTTGTTTTATTCTTCTTTGCTCTGGGAGATTTCCTCAACTTTACTTTACAACTCTTCTATTGAATTTTTAAAGTCTGCTATCTTTCCCCTCCTCCCAATCTTTCAAATAAGAAGAACTTTATTAGGTAGATCAGAATAGGATAAACTTCCAGGGGCAATATTATTCATTGACTGCAGGCAAGATGTTACAGCTATCCAGTTCATCTGTTCTATGAACGTTGCTCAAATTTGGAAAATGCCCGCCGTCTGGGAAAGCACCAAAGATCAAACTTCTGCTGTTGAAGGATGTATACAGACTTGAATGCTCTAATTAGATAATTTATTTAGATTATTTTTTTACAAGTCCAATTGTGTAACTACTGTTGAACCAAAGGCTGCCATCATACGTGGGTTCATTTGAGTCCTGGATGAAGCTGCTTTTCTAATTGTTAACAAGTGGGGAGGGGGTGATGAATTCAGTTAAGTCTTGTAGGGTTTATTTCTGGGCTCTCGATTCTATTGCATTGATTTATGTGTCTATTTTTGTGCCAGTAGCATGCTATTTTGATTACTACAGCTTTGTGTACCTCTGGCTGCTTTTAAAATTGTTTTTTGTCTTTGGTTTTCAAAAATTTGACTATGCTTTGCTGTAGTTCTCTCTCTTTTTATTATTGAGATTTTTCCTCAGCTTTATTGAGATGTAATTGACATATAACATTATGTAAGTTTAAGGTATACATGATAATTTGATATGTTTAAATATTGTGAAATGATTACCACAATAGGGTTAGTTAACACTTCCATCACCTCACATAATTATCTTTTTAAAAAATTTTGTCATGACAACATTTAAGATCTACACCCTTAGCAGCTTTCAAGTATATAATATGGTTAACTATGGTCACCATGCTGTACATTAGATCCCCAGAACTTATTCATCTTATAACTGGAAGTTTGTACCCTTTGACAAACATGTCCCCTTTTCCCCCACTCCTCAGCTACTGGCAACCACCATTCTACTCTCTGTTTCTATGAGTTTGGCTCTTTTAGATTCCTCATATAAGTGAGAGTATATGGTATTTGTCTTTCTCTGTCTGACTTATTTCACTTAGCATAATGTCCTCTAGGTCCATCCCTACTGTTGCAAATGGCAGAATTTCCTTCTTTTTAATGGCTGAATAATATTCATATTTATTCACATATATTCATATTATTGAATATAATATATGAATATGAATATAAATATAATGACATTTTCTTTATCTATTCATCTGTCAGTGGACACTTAGGTTGTTTCCATGTCTAGGCTATTATGACTAATGCTGCAGTGAACATGGAGGTGTAGGCATCTCTTTGAGATAGTGATTTCACTTCCTTTGGATATATAGCTGTGGTTCTTTTTATGTTTATACTGCTCAGAGCTTCTTGGATTTGTGGGTTAATAGTTTTCATCAAATTTGGAAAAATTTTGGCCATTACTTCTTTTTTTTTTTTTTTTTTTGTGAGGAAGATCAGCCTTGAGCTAACATCCATGCTAATCCTCCTCTTTTTGCTGGGGAAGACCAGCTCTGGGCTAACATCTATTGCCAATCCTCCTCCTTTTTTCCCCCAAAGCCCCAGTAGATAGTTGTATGTCACAGTTGCACATCCTTCTAGTTGCTGTATGTGGGACGTGGCCTCAGCATGGCCGGAGAAGCGGTGTTTTGGTGCGCACCCGGGATCCGAACACGGGCCGCCAGTGGCAGAGCGCACGCACTTAACCGCTAAGCCACAGGGCCGGCCCTGGCCATTACTTCTTAAAATATTTTTTCTCCTTTAATATCTGTCTCCTCTCTTTTCTTCTGAAACTACAATTACTAATTATTTTAGACAGCTTGATTTTGTCCCACAAATTACAGAGGAGTTCATAGTTATATTCAACGTTTTTTCCTTCTGTGCTTCAATTTTGATATTCCTACTGCCCTCTGCCCTGTTTTTAAGTTCAGTGATTTCTTTTTTTGCAATGTCTAATCTGTGTTAAACCTATCCAATACAATTTTCTTTTCAGATATTATATTTTTCAATTCTAGATTTGGTTCTTTTGGAAGGTTTCAATTTTTCTGCTGAGATATCCCCCATCTTTACACTCAGCTCACCTTTTCCTTTAAAACTGTAAATATATTTATAAAAGCTGCTTTAAAATCATTGTCTGTTAATTCCCAAATTTTGCCATTTTTGAGTCTGTTTCAGTCTCTGTTTTTTTCATGCTTATAGATAACATTTTCGTGCTTCTTTGTATGCCTAGGAATAATTTTATACTGGACACTGTGGCTGGTACATCATTGTGAGTCCAGATTTTGTTTTCTTCCTTTCAAGAGGATTGCGTTTTTTACTCAATTTACTTGCCAGATGAACTTGATACTCTTGAGACTTATTTTTCAATGTGGTTAGGGCAGGTCCAGAGTGGTCCTTACTTCACGGCTTAAGCAATCCTGCTTCTAAGGGGTGGACTTTCTGTGATCTCAGTTGAATGCCTGGGCTGTTCAGTGAAGTGTCTCCACCCTGACAGTTGGAATTCTAGCATCGCTTGGACTCCGCAACCTCCAGAGTCTCCATTCAGCTCACAGCTCTCCAGTAGCTGGTCTCTGCCAGGCCTTGCATTGTCTCATCTTTTACTAATATTTGCCCAAAATCTTAAGGAGACTTTGATGCAGATTTCTGGAGCCCACTCGCTACACCCTACGCCACAAATTCCAGCTGAGTGATCTGAAATCGGATCTCTGCCTCCTCAGAGGCAGTGAGATCTCTGTATCCTACTTGGCCTCTACCTCTCCATGCCATAGTCTGCTATGTGCTTCCGAGGGAAAGTTCAGTCAAATGCGGGATCACTCACCTTGTGTGTCTCCCTCTCCTTAGGGATCGCTGTCTTGTGCTCTAGTTGTGTAATGTCTCATTTATATCAACAACCAATTCATATATTTTGCCCAGTTGTAAGGTTTTGTTTTTTAAATGCTGTGAGGGCTAGTCTGGAACAAGTTACACTGTCATGAGCAGAAGAGAAAGTTGCTTTTACATTTTTAATTTGTAAGAATTAAAAGAAAATTCTTGAATGTTTATTCTTTTTTTTGTGTGTGTGTGAGGAAGATCAGTCCTGAGCTAACATCCATGCCAATCCTCCTCTTTTTGCTGAGGAAGACGGGCCCTGAGCTAACATCTATTGCCAATCCTCCTCCTTTTTTTCCCCCAAAGCCCCAGTAGATAGTTGTATGTCATAGCTGCATATCCTTCTAGTTGCTGTATGTGGGACGCAGCCTCAGCATGGCCGGAGAAGCGGTGCATCGGTGCGCGCCCGGGATCCGAAACCCGGCCGCCAGTGGCAGAGCGCGCGCACTTAACTGCTAAGCCACGGGGCTTGCCCTTGAATGTTTATTCTTCTTTCTGCATATTTTGTTTTCCGAAGTTCTTTTTTTCATGATTGTCTTCATATTAGAGACTTTTCCTCAAGTGTCTGGTGACCCTCGGACATCTGCTCATATTGAATGATGAGGCAGTGCAAGGCTATTTGAAGTTCCAGATGTCTATGGAGAACGTGTCAAGAGGTGGACTTTACTGTAGGATCATCTGGCAGGATCAGGATCTTTAAGTAATTTCTCTTGGGCTAGGGGAAATCCTCCATTCTCCTGGGAATAGGGGGTCAGAGATCTCGTTATTCAGCAAGTTAAATTTCACTTGATCATCTTGTATCAGTATCTTGTCCCTGAGTTCGAAGTCTCTATGGTTTGATCTTCTAGAGAGCAAATCTCTAGTTATCCTCCAGGGTTGGGGAGGGGATGATAGTTTGGGTGTTGGAAGAGGCATCAGTGGCGAGGGGGTCTAACTGTACAGTATTTCAATCTTTTTTTTTTTGGGTGAGCTAACACCCATGCCCATCTTCCTCTATTTTATGTGAGACGCCTGCGACAGCATGGCTTAATAAGCGGTGCGTTGGTCCTCGCCCAGGATCCGAACTTGCCCGGGCTGCGAAGCAGAGTGCAGGAACCTAACCACTAAGCCAACAGACCGGCTCCTCAGACAGTGTTTCAATCTTTTATTGTAAGATCCATCTGTACCAAATTTGACTTTCAAAGGTAATTGAGGCCTCAATTTTCTGAGCTTGCTGGGATCCTGCCATCTGTTTCTGTATTTCCCTTATGCTGGTTTAGGTTTTAGTATTCTCTGGTTTGTTAAGTCAATTACCACTCATCCATCTGCTTTGCAGTCTCCAAAATGTTGTTGCTATGATCGTTTTACACATCCTCTTTCTCCTTGTGGTTTAAAAAATCTGCTTACTGTCATTTTAGCGGTGTTTCAGGAGGGAGAGGCAATAAATTCTATATTTTCAATCTGCTGTGTTTAACTGGATGCCTGTGTTGAAGATTTTAAGTCTATAAATGTCACACAATGAGAACTAAATGCTTCTGTGGCAGCCTCAACTCAATCCTTAATTTATTTGTACTACATCAGGGTCTATATTTTTTTAAACATTACCATAGAGCAATGATTTTGTGACTTTTCATCAAATATAATATTGATTTCTTAAATCTGAGTTGATATTTTAAAAAGAAAGAAAATATTCTTGGTACTGAAAAAGACAAAGAAGGCTTGTGGATCCCCTTAAAGTCTGTCCACAGAACCTAAGGTGCGAAGTGTTAAGTATCCTGTGTGTACAAAACACACTCTTTGATATCACAGAACAACCACTTCAAGATATGAAACATTTTAATAGAGGAAATATGAGTTTCTGAATTCCTTGCTTTATCTGTTGTTAACTTGAAGAATTCTTTTACACAGTGTATGTCACTAGTAAGGTCAGTTTTGATAATGATAAATAATAATAATTATGACAGAACTGTTACCTTACATATACTTCTTTTCACAGTTTAAGAATACTTTTATGCAAATAATCTTGTTGGTATGCAACCATATAGAATTAGGTTCAGTGTCTTTAAAAATGTTACTAATTTCTGTTTATGCTTTAAATTACCTTTGGACGTAGGAAAACTGGATAAACAAGAATGAATAAAATGACTAGGATTATTAGCAAATTGTAAGCAAAATGTTAAGATAATATTTATCTTTCAAGTCAATAAAATTCTCCTTCCTTCTTCCCTGCTCACCTCCCTTCCTCCCAAAATTATTTACTAGTAAACAAATACTTTCTTTAGGACTGGATCAGGCACAGTGCATAGGAGATTAAAAACAAGAAGTTGAAAACACAGTCCAGGGGGCCGGCCCTGTGGCTTGGCGGTTAGGTGTGCGCGCTCCGCTGCTGGCGGCCCAGGTTCGGATCCCAGGCACGCACCGGCGCGCCGCTTCTCGAGCCATGCTGAGGCTGCGTCCCACGTGCAGCAACTAGAAGGATGTGCAGCTATGACATACAACTATCTGCTGTGGCTTAGGGGGGAAATAAATAAATAAAAATAAATAAAATTATAAAAAAAAAAAAAGAGGATAGTGTTAAAAAAAAAAAAAAAAGAAAGAAAGAAAATACAGTCCAGGGCTGATAAAGTATATTTTTGGATACAATGTTTGTGTTTATGGTTTGTCTTTATTTAATGTATGTTGATGTTTCAAATTAGCTGAATTTTTTTAATAGGTTGCTTTACCGTGCTGGGCCATTCACACAGAGATAGACTAGGAAAACTATATTGGAAACAATTAGGTTTGAGAACTAATACAGTGTTCAATGTGATCAACATTTGGCTTAGAGTTTATAATTTTAACTAAGGTCGTAACCCTTAGCCCCCAGACCGCTCACTCTCCTGGAATCCTGGGAAATCTTACATTTAACACCTGCTGGTAATTTTGCAATTCCATGTTTGTTTATCCTTTGGAAAATAACCAAACTAATTTCTTTGAATCAAAAGACCAGCACTAAAATACAGGATGCTAATGACAAGGAAATCACAGAGGACTCCCTGAAGTGTGCTCAGGGAGAGCTCCAGTGAGCAATGAGAGGCTCCTGCTCAGCAGCCTGGAGCTCAGGAAACGGATCACTCTACTGCACTCACCAAGGAGAGCGTAAGAAGAGTGGGCTTGAGTGCTAACAAAGTGAGATGTACGTGGTTAAAGTACACATCTCTTCATTAATGGATGCAGCTGGAAAAGGGGGGGGAGGGCATTGGTGTTACTTTGCTGAGGTTTTGTCAGAGAGGAATAAACTACTGGGGGTTCAGGAAAAAGTGAGATTGCACCAAGAATCAAGTATAAACCAGATTCTCATAGTTCTAAACATTAACTAACATGTTATATTTATATAGTGTCTGCATTTAAAAATTTTATAATCTATTTAAGAATTCCATATCTTGAGGATTTATATTAGTTATCTATTGCTGCATAATGTATTACTCCAAAATTTAGCAGCTTAAAACAGCAATCATTTATCATCTCACAGCTTCTATGGGCTAGGAGTCCAGGTACAGCTTGTTTGGGTGCCTCTGTCTCAAGATTTCTCACAGGCTGCAAACAAAGTGTCAGGCAGGGCTGTAGTCTCATCTGAGGGCTTGACTGTGGGAGAATCTGCTTCCAAGCTCACTCTCATAGTTGTTGGCAGGTTGTTGGCTGAAGACATTGATTCTTCTCCATGTGGGCCTCTCCACAGGGCAACTTACAACATGGCAGCTGGCTTCCTTAGAGAGAGTGAGAGAGAACACAAAATGGAAGTCATAGTCTCTTTGCAACCTAATCTTGGAAGGGACATTTCATCACTTTGTCTGTATTCTATTTGTTAGAAGTGAGTCAGTAAGTCTAGCCCATGCTCAAGGGGAAGGGATTATATAGGGTATGAGCACCAGGAAGTGAGGCTCTTTGGGAGCCATCTTAAAGGCTGCCTACCATGACTGGCTACATAATTTGTGGGACCCAATGAAAAACGAAAATTCAGAGCTGTTTGTTCAAAAAATATTGATATGAAGATGGTGACAGTACTGCTTTAAACCAAGTGCGAGGCCCTTCTAAGTATGGGTTTCTGTCTGACTGCACAGGTCACAAGGTGCCTTGCTGCCTACCACAGGGCTCCTAATTTTCCATCCTGGTCACTCACTCAGTCAGGCAAAGCTGTAAATCACCTGGGGCCCGAAAATCTTGACTGTCTTATGAGGAGATGAAGAAATCTCTTTCAAAAATGATCTTCCAAATTGAAAATGATTTGAATGCTGAAAAGAAAAAGAGGAAAAATGAAGAAAAGTAGGAGTCTGTACATATTTTAGTCAGTTCTGTGAAATGTGAAAAAAGAAGAATATCAGCGTGAAGTTAGATGTCTTGAATTGCCACTTGGGAGAAAGAGGAGTTGAGACACAGAAAGTGCAAATATTAGTTGAAGAACTAATGATAAGAGTTGAAACGACTTAGTCAGATTTTGCCACGAAGTGAAATATTCAAATTTTGGAATTTGAGGAGAGTTTTAAAAAAAGAACTATTTACAAAGATGCGGTCAGGGTGCAAGGGAGCTACAAAGAATAGAGCAGTAATCTTGTTCTGAGTATAATGGGATTGCTACCATCCTTATTAGGAAAAAGGACATTGCTATCCCCTTCTGAAAAACTTGGCGGTGAAAACCCTGTGGATAGCAGTGGAGCATTGTCTGGTACAGCGCCGGAAGGTGAGAGGGTGGTGCAAAAAGACCGAGCAGGGTTCTGCTCTGCTGTCCACAGGGGCGCGAGGAGTCGGAATCACTGGATGGCACTGACAGCAAAACCCATCCCTCTGACTGATGGTGTGGTGGGAGTGGGTAGTGCGGAATGGAGGAGCTAGTGCTAGATGTGGACACACAGCAGGCTGTTTGCTGAAGGCCCTATAACAGGAGCTGTGACCCGTGATAGACAAAGGCAGCCAGTCTTGGGATGACTCTAAAGGGTAGGAGCCAGGAAAGTACCCAAATCTCACTGTCCCTTTTCCCTCAATCTCCTGCTGAACCCAAGGAAGGGTGGAGAAACGATCAGAAAGGACAACCAAAGTTATCTAGCACAGATAGATTCCAAGACGGGGCTGTAGCGGGGAAGTTTACTGGAGAGGACAGGAATATCTCATCTGCCTATCCCCTTGTGTAGGGTTCAGACTAGATCTGGGGGGAGGGGAGTTGCCTAGTAGTTTCCTTTGCAGCTAATATATGTTAATAACCAAAACCACCTTTTAATGAATATGGCTTCTATTTTTCTTTGGTATTTAAAAATTATTTTAAAAATTTTAATTATACTTTTTTGGTGATGTATTATACAATGGTTATAAACTCAAAATGAAAAGGATCTGCTACTTTTATGTCCCAGATCCTGAGTCCCTTCTTCAGAGGCAATCACTGTTACCAGTGTCTCGTGTATCCTTCCAGATATA
The DNA here is from genome assembly GCF_057802395.1 of Ceratotherium simum simum. Lineage (NCBI taxonomy): Eukaryota > Metazoa > Chordata > Mammalia > Perissodactyla > Rhinocerotidae > Ceratotherium > Ceratotherium simum. The sequence continues at coordinate 2,217,325 of NC_141918.1, read as the reverse complement.
TTTACCTAATAAAGTGAAGATGTTGACAAGTCATTTCTCACTTCTTGGCACACTATACATATTTTTCTGTACCTTAGCGTTTTCACTTAATATGTCTTGGGAGTTACTTTATATCAGTACATAGAACTCTCTTCCTTGTTCCCTTCCTCCCTTTCTCCCCTCCTTTCTTTCTTCCTTCCTTCCTTCCATTCACTCAGTGATTTATTCATTTAGCAGCTACATGCAAGGTATTCTGCTAGGTGTTGTGGTGAACCCCACATTTTTCCAGCTGCGTAGCATTACGTTATATGATGCACCATCTATTAACTAGTCCCTATTGGTGAACACAAGTTATTTTTAATGTCTTAGCAGTATTAACAATACTGCTGTGATTAACCTTGGACAGCCATTATTTTGCAAATGAATGAATCTATCTGGAGGATAAATTCCAATAGTGCAGTTGCTGGCCATTTATGATTGTGATAGATGTTGTTAAGTTGCCTTCCATAGAAGTTGTGCCAATCCACACTCCCAGCAGTAGTGTATGATGCTTGGCAAACAAAGTGTACCAATTGTTCTATCTTTGCCAATTTGATAGTGAAAAATGAACTAAGAGTTGTTTTGTTATTATCTTACAATGAGGAAGGTAGACTACTTTTTCGGTAGTAAAGGAACCATTTGTATCTACAGTTTAGTAAACTGTATCTTCATACAATTTGCTTATTTTTCAATAGGGCTATTGGGCTTCTTTTTAATTTATGCAAGATAGATATAAAAACAGATGTATTAGTCATTTTTCAGTGATATGAATTGGAAATGTTTTTCCCCAATGTATCTTTGTTTATGGTGGCTTTAATATGCAATATTTTAATTTTTTTAAATTTTATTTATTTATTTACTTTTCCCCCAAAGCCCCAGTAGATAGTTTTTATTTTTATTTTTTTTAACAATTTATTTATTTTTTCCCCCAAAGCCCCAGTAGATAGTTGTATGTTGTAGTTGCACACCCTTCTAGATGCTGTATGTGGGACGCGGCCTCAGCATGGCTGGAGATGCGGTGCCTCAGTGCGCGCCCGGGATCCGAACCTGGGCTGCCAGTAGCAGAGTGCCAGCACTTAACCGCTAAGCCATGGGGCCAGCCCAATATGCAATATTTTAGATTTTTTTAAAGTGGTTGAATTCATAAATCTTTTATTTTCTGGTTTCTGGGTTTGAATTATATTTAGAAAGATTTTCTGAAATACTGATTCATCTTCACATTCCTGGAGTGGTTTATGATCATGGGTATTTTTCCTTTAATGTGCTGCTGGGTTCTCTTTGCTAATAGTATGTTTAGAATTTTGAATTGATATTTATAAATAATAGTGGTCTACAGTTTTCTGTTTTGTACAATCTTTGTTAACATTTCCATATTAATTCATCAGGGCTTATTTTTTGTTTTTGAGTTCCTTCTAATAGTTTGCTTTTTTATTCTATGAACGTTGGTTTGTTTTGATTTTCTACTTTTTCTGGAGTCTGTTTTGATAAATTTTACTGTCTTAGAAAATTATCCATTTTATACAGTTTTTAAAATGTATTTGATATGAACAAATTAGTCTCAAGATTATTGTAATTTCTTTTTTATATTATTATTTTCCTATTATTACATTTTCTATATTTATGCTTTCTTCCATTTCCTTTTTTTTCTTGATTGAATTGGCTAATGGTTTATTAGTAATGGTTTATGGTTTATTGTTGTTTCAGTATCTGTTTCCAGAGTTCTGCTATCTTTGTTGTGTAGTCTTGCTTAATTGAAGCAGTTATTTCATTATATTTTAAAATTTGTCACAAAATGTTTTATTATAATTTTTACATGCCCCAGGGCAATGTTTTCTGGTGAATGCTCCTCATCTGCCCTATTTTTACTGTTCATTTTCTCACCATCCCCCTTTGTGGTATAATATCACATGAATGAATTCTGTTCTGCTTCCTTTTTGATTTTTCATCTGTGAAACAAGTGAATTTTTCTAGGTTCAGATTTTGCTGGAGGCCTATGTGGGAAAGGCATCAGGGCCATATTCCAGGATGGAAAAAATTTTCCTTAGAAGCCTAGTCTTTCTTCCCCTCCTCTCTCCTCCACTTCCTTCCCTTGCTTCCTTATGTCCCTCCCTCCCTTCCTTTCCTGTCTTCCTGCCTTCCTTCCTCCCTCCCTTCCAGTCTCACTGGCACAGGAGCAAACTCCTTGCTACAAATTTGGTTTGTCTGTGTTATTTGTCATTTAGCTCCTTTTTTTCCTGCTTTCGGAACAAAAGGAATGATCTTGTTACTAGTCTGTGCAGGCTGTGTCTCCTGTTTTTGACAAGTGATCTCAGTTTTATACCTTAGTGTGTGTCTGTGATGGTTAATTTTATGTGTCAAATTGACAGGTCCGTGAGTTATAAAATATATACCTTTGCCCATGTACTAGATATTTGGCCAAACATTATTCTGGGTATTTCTGTGAGGATGTTTTTGGATGAGACTAACATTTAAATTGGTACACTGACTAAAGTAGATTGCCTTCCTAATGTGGATGGGCCTCATTCAATCAGTGGGAGGCCTGAATAGAACAAAAAGGCTGACCACATCCCTAGTAAGAGAGAATTTTTCCTGCCTGACTGCCTTCTCTCACACTGAAACATCTTAGGTCTGGAACCCGCAGGTCTTTGGGCGGGAACTACACTATCACCTCTCCTGGTTCTCAGGTCTTTAGACTCAGACAGAAACTAAACCAATGGCTCTCTGGGTCTCCAGCTTGCTGATTCACCCAGCAGATCTTAGGACTTGCCCATCTCTATAATCACATGAGCCAATTCCTTATAATAAATCTCTTTATATATATTTGCAGAATAACAACATATATCACATATGTGTTTATATATTATGTATAGTAATACATATTGTATGTATGTTTATATATTATGTATGGTAATATTTGCAGTATATGTATATAATATTCTACTGGTTCTGTTTCTCTGGAGAACTCTGACTGACACAGCGAACTTTACCTGTGAGAACTGGACGTTGCTGGTTATTTGTGATATTTGTAGCAACAGACATCCTCTTTCTGTTTCCTTTTAGCTTTATTTTGTTTTCTCTGGTTTTGGCCTTTCCTCCAAATATGTTGTGATTTGAATATCAGCTGTCTCTAGTTCCATCAAAGATGAATTGTGCATTTCTTTTCTTGTTATCTTGGTGGTTTTTAAGTAATTTCTGGGAGGAGAAGAGGGAATTACCTGCTTTATTCTTTGTTCTTTAAACCAGAGGTATAAATCCTGTTAAACTGAAGGTGTTATTACTCTGCTTATCCCTTCTTAGGTTTGTTGACTAGTGCTCCATAAAGGAGGAAGAAAAATTTGGAGCTCTTGGGGAAATTTGGAGAGGAAGAAATGAGAAATAGGATGCAGATGAAAGAGAATGGCTTGAGTCAGAGTCTAAGAAGAACAAAACAACTGGTGAAAAATTACCGGTATAATCTTAAAAGGACTTTTGAGAACAGTAATGTCCCCTGTGCTATTTGAATTTGTGTTTATACTATGAACATCCTTCCTGAGACACGCCTCCTCTCTCAATCTTCAGTCAATTCTACTGGAATCATGAAAAATTTGATAAATAAGTTTCCCCTCTATCTCTTTCTTTTTTGGGAGTGGGGTGGGTATGTGTTTTCAATTTGAGTAAAAGACTGAGTTTCATGCCTGAGTCTTCTTGGTACGAAGCAGAAATAGATTGTGCAGAAACAGACATCAAAGCAGAGGTGACAATGAACAAAACTCCCCCTATAGGTCCGTAGAGGAATTGAGGAAGGTTAGGAACGTGTGTAGAATGTGGAACAGCAGTACTAGCTGATCATGTCCAGATGTGAAGGGTTTGAGGGACCTGAGGAGATATCTTGGAAATATTTTTTATTCTAAATTAAGAATATGTATTTTACCATTCACACGTACTTTAGAATAGGTGCTTTTGGGGGATAGACACATAAATAAAACATGATCCTACACTCGAGGGACTCATAGAAGTAACCGAAGCTTAGAACAGAGCAATGGTTTGATATGTTTACCTCCTTTCTACTCCTGTTTAGCCAGCAAACTACTCACAGAAGTGTTATCTCTGTTTATGCTTGACATAGCAGAATGTGTGCATGTGTGTTTGTGTGTGTGTGTGTGTGTGTAAAGGTACCATACTCGGCCTAGGCACCATACTAGGCCAAGTATGGTGTCTCTAAAACTTTTTATAAAGCATAAGAGCATCTTAAAAATAGGATACTTTGGGTAACTGAACAAGGCTCAGATTACATGTTCAACTTTTCTCTTTTTCCTACCTGCTCCCATCTTTCAATCATCAAAAGTAATATTTTTGGAGATTGTTTAATAATGAGGAAAACGTTCCCAAATTATTAGGAGAAAAAGCAAAGTCAAAAGTTGTGCATTTATTATGATCTGTGCAAAAATTCTATTTGAGCAGAAAAATAGACAAAGGAAATATCTTCTGGTGGTGGTGCTTTAGATGATTTCTTTCTTAAAACTTTCTGTGTATCCTAAACTTAAAGATTACTTACAAAATTTGATTTCTATTTTTTCTCAAATACAGTGACTGTGGTGTACACATGCATGAGCTGTGGAGAGCTGGCTGCCAGGAATCTAACACTCTTCCTACATGAGCTCTACTCTATACCAGATCAGTCTTTCTTTCTTTGCCAATTTCACCCTAATATATTCGTGCTTGTGAGACAAAAATGTGCATATTTTGCCTATATGTAATTTAACTAACTAGGAAAAATGTTCAGTTAATTATTTGTAAAATTTCATGTTTATTTATTTATATTTTTAGTTTTTTATCGAAGTTTTTTCCCCCAGATTTATTAAGATAAAATTGACATATAACATTGCGTAAGTTTTAAGGTGTACAGTGTGATGACTTGATACGTGTATATATTGTGAAATGATTACAATATTTATAAAATTTTAAATTCAAATGAGCTTTTTTCTCTGTAGGTTTACATAAATATTTTCCTCTTAATCAAAGAATCAAGATTGATAGCCTTTTACATCCTACAAAATACAGCCACTCCATTGGTGAAAAACAAAATCCGACCCATAGTATAAAATTACGTTATGTAACAATGGTACCCAAACATTTAAAAGAATTATTCCTATTTAAAGGAAAGAATTCCTGAATTATTCAGGAATATATTGGATAGGAAGTTAATGTTTGAGCTTATCCGGTGTCTAAGCTAAGATTATTTTAGTGGAAAATAGCAAACTCACTCAGGCAAGATTTAGCAAGGAGGGCAAATTTATTATAAGGTTATAGGGGTATCTCTCAAAACCAAAAGCAGAGTGCAATTCAGGCCATTTTCAGATTTTGAACCAGGTGTTGGAAAACCAGCAGGACTCCAGGCAGCTCGTTCCTCAAAAGAAGATCCTCCTGCTTCTCTGGAGACACATGGGCTCTCTCTCATCCCTGCCTCTCTTTGTACTTGTGTTTCTTTTTTCTCTGGAGGCAGGCTTTTCCTATTTCTCTGTGTATATGACCACCCTACCGCACAACGGTTTATGTCTTTGGCTCAAGTGGACGTCTCAGACCAAATGATGTATTAAAATTTCAAATCCAAATTCTTAGAAGAAAAGATCTGATGGGCCCAACCTGAGCCATGTCCACCCCTGGGTCAGTCATGCATGGCCAGTGACTAGGGTCACAGATTACTAATATAGTATACTAGTATGCTAAATATAGTATATAATATATGCTAAAGGCCTGTATTGGAGGGAGGAGCAATTCTTAGAGAAAACGCTCGGAAGGACTTGATCTCTCCCTTTTGAGTACCTTCTCCGTATCTACTAAACATGTCCATCATAGCACCTGTTAACACTTGTTTCATGTGGTCTTTTCTTTGTTCCCCTTCTTCACTCCTGCACCTTGAGGACAAGGACAGCTTGCTTAGTGTCCTATCACCTAGCAGACATGAAGTTAGGCAATAACAAGAGTTAACATTTATTTACCACTTATTGTATGGCAGGCATTAAAAGTTTCTTTTTCTTTCATTATTAACTTATGTAATTTTTACAGCAACCCTATGTAGGGAGCAATGCTAATGTTCTTTCTAAAAAATGGTTAGATGGAGGATGGTATTGGCAATGAGTCTTAGTAACATAACACTGATTATATAATTTTTTTGGTCTACCAAATACCCCATAACAATACCAGCTATAATATTTTTTAGTCAAAGAGCTTATATATATTTTTTTACCACATGGTGTCAGAGTTGCTCTATTTGAATATTCAGTGCATTTGGGAAAATCTTTTGGGGTTCATTTGTGTGTTTTAAGCTTTTTGCTATCTATTTTAAGAATTTCTTAGAACATAACTGTGTTCTGTGTGGAGTCACAGAGAAGAGAAAAATGTTCCCTTTGTCTTCCTCTGATATTTTTAGATTAAACTGCATTTGCTGCCAGATTGGAAGGGAAGGTTACTGCCATGAGAAGCGCATGCAGAATTAATTTATGAGAGAATTCCTGGAGGCTCCAACAACTTTTTCTAATCTTTGCAGGAGATTGGAGTAAGCCAGTCTCTCAGATTAATCCTCCATAGAGGAGCTAGTTAAATACTTCTTCCTTTAAATGGAATCCAGAGGATTTCTCTCTTAAGGCTTATGATGGATTGATCGCTGGCTAATGGATTGGAAAAGCAGGATAAATACTGGATGAAGGGATCAAGCATTTCGAATATGAAAATAGTGCTAAATGATTATCAGAAGTAATTCATTAATTCATTGAACAAGGGTTTATTGATCTGCTACAGCGCGTAGGCCCTGGTGTGGGAAGATTCTCCTGGTATCAGCTTACTTTTCTTCCCAGCCACCCTTCCATCCTTGCAGCGCTCCTCACACATCCGGGGTTTGACAGACACAGGGAGAAAATCACCTGTTGTGGAAAGACTCAGCCCAGACATATTGTGGGGAAAAGAATCACCTTGGTGCCTGGAAAACTCAAGCTATTCTTTTTTCTTTTTTAAAAATTGTGGTAAAATATACATGACATAAAATTTACCATTTTAACCATCAAAGTATTCTTAAGAATTTGCCCATTAGGAGCACAATTTTCGCTGTGAAATTTTAATGAAAATGGAGTTCTAAGAATATGATTATTTAGTTATATTATGCTTTATATATCTAAAAACAAATATGAAGAATTAGGAAGTAGGGAAAAGAGACTCTACAAAGAAGAGGGACATTACTATGATTACTTGAAAAGTGGAAGTATCTAGACTCTGTGCTATTTTTTCTTCTTTGAAGAATTACTTTACTGACTAGGAAATATAATCTCAAGTTTCAAAGATCAAAAACATAAAATGGTACATATATATATACCTTTTCTATATATGTATAGAAAAGCTTCTCATCACTGATCCCTAGTCACCGTTACCTTTGCCAGAGGAAACCAATAGCGATAGTGTTTAAAAAAATCTTTCCAGAGACATTTTACTCATATGTATACAAAAATGTATATATTCTCTATCCCCACATCCTTTTTACATTTATTGGACCATCTCTGCTTCTTACTTTTTTATAATTTAATTATAGTGGAGATCTTTCCACATCCTTAAATAAAATTTTTTCTTATTCTTTCTTATGTCTTAATAGTATTTCATGATATTGTCAGGAAAAATTGTGAAAAACTTTGAAATGGGAAAAGAAAAATAAAAAAGATTAGTGAGTGTCTTTTCATTGGGACACTAAGCATTCTTCCAGGTTACCTGATTATGTAGTGGTCTGTTCCTTTCGTTGTCTTTAACGGAGCTATTTTAAAGACTGTAAGTTGGAGAAAAATGAAGATAATGAGAACGAATTTTGTCTGGTGGAGAGGCAATTGATTTCCCTCCTTCCAAGAGGCCTATTTTTATATCTATTAACAAATTTATATCAGCATTTTTGATGGTTTGGGTACATGTCTGTTCTTTAGATTCTCCTTTGAGCCATTTATAATATCTTACTGGTTCCCTCATTAATCAATGAGTTAAATCTTTGATATGTGTTAATTTTATATTTGTATGATAGTCATAATTTTAACTTTTAAAAAGATGATCCAGGGGCTGGCCCCTTGGCGTAGCGGTTAAGTGTGCACGCTCCGCTGCTGGCAGCCCGGTTCGGATCCCGGGTGCACACTGATGCACTTGTCAGGCCATGCTGTGGCGGTGTCCCATATAAAGTGGAGGAAGATGGGCACAGATGTTAGCCCAGGGCCAATCTTCCTCAGCAAAAAGAGGAGGGTTGGCAGATGTTAGCTCAGGGCTGATCTTCCTTACAAAAAAAAAAAAAAAAAGATCCGTAATGGTTTTGGTGATTATCTGCTGAGATGCTCAGTGACAAAGCCAGTAAACTGCATTGCTGGAAAAGTGCACCTCATGGGTTCCTGGAGCATGTCTCTTGAATCCCGGAATAATCTCAAGTGACAGGAGGACTTTAATTCGGCTGACTCTATTTCTTTGTTTTTTCCCTCTCTGTTGATTTTGAGCTTTATTTTGTTTGGGTCTCTTGCATGACAAATAAATATTCCCTATTGGTGGCAGCAATGATTGAGAATTCGGCCTTATGCTATGGTGTATTTGGTGATCTCTGTAAATGAATGATAGCTATTTATTTTCTATTGGGGGAAAGATGACAGGAAATTTTGTTAGTTAGTCTTTTTTTGTGTGTCTATTTTGAGGTCAAATCAGTTAAGAATTTTGTGCTCACTGGGAAGGAGAACAACTCTTTGGTGTCTGTACTGGTGAGTTGTTGTGTATCTGTGTTCACCCTCAGCCTGTGGCTGAAGTTGTAGAACTGAAGCTGTAAGTTTTCTATACGTCTGTGCTTGTGTGTCTGTAGTTCAGAAAGGCCCTTTCCTCTCATTTTGTGAGTATGAAACGTTTTTTAATCTCTGGAGAGTATTAATAAATTAGATTATACAATCTCTTAAAGAAGCTCAGTTCTGATTGACTTATAGAGTTAGATAAGTGCTTATATAAACTAAATGTTCCTAAAATTCCCATAAAATAAGGTTGCTAACTTCTAACGTTTTAAATGTGCTAAACTTAAAAAAATTCTTCTTAGAGAAACTGCTAATTTAGGAATATTTTAAGAACCCCAGTTCACATAATTAAGAAAACTCTTTGTCAAATGAAATTAGTGTAATCTCACTTAAAAAAGGGCAACTATTCTTGATTTATCAGTGTTTATAATGTAATCAAGTATATATTTTATTTTCCCTGGGTTTGTTTTTCCTAAACTTATATAGGTTTTCTAATCAAATAAGCTAACATTACTTCTCCATAATGTTTAAGATTATAAAAAAGGGCCGGCCCCGTGGCTTAGTGGTTAAGTGCGTGGCTCCGCTACTGGCGGCCTGGGTTCAGATCCTGGGCCCGCACCGACGCACCACTTCTCCAGCCGTGCTGAGGCCGTGTGCCACATACAGCAACTAGAAGGATGTGCAGCTATGACATACAACTATTTTTCCCTTTTGGGGAAAAAAGGAGGAGGATTGGCAATAGATGTTAGCTCAGAGCCGGTCTTCCTCAGCAAAAAAGAGGAGGATTAGCATGGATGTTAGCTCAGGGCTGATCTTCCTCACAAGAAAAAAAAAAAAGATTATTAAAAAAATTTGTGTGCAATACAATTGAATCATTATTTTGAAAAATTTTTTATATATATAATAATTAAGTTTTTGTAGTGTGCCAGGTTAAACATAATTTCCAAGATTTTTGGGTAGCTTAAAACCTTGAGTTAATATTCGCTCAACCTAATTTGTGTGTAACCACTGGGCGCCTAAACAATTTCTAAGATACACTTCTGAAATTTTGGTTACTAAACATTATATTAAGTTTATATGCTTTTGCTTATTTTTTAATGTGCTATAGAGAGGCTATATTTTTGGGTCACATTAATGAATATGTTCGTGTTTGCTACTCTAAGATGTGAAAGGGATATGCATACTTGTAGAATGTTGTGTTACATGTGTTTATGAGCTCTGTCAGTCTGCTAAAATACTCTTTTACATTATACAGTTTTCAGTTATCTACCTTCCTCCAATTTTCTATATGAAATAGAAATTAACTGCTTTGGTTAAAAGTTATAATTAATATGAGTGGTTGAAACTATACTATCAACATTGGTGACAGAGAAATATAAATGTTTATGTGCTTTGTTTTTCAAGGAAAAATAGAATAGTTTTATCTTAACACAAGGATTCTCAACCCCCTTTGTCTCAGGATCCTTTTACATTCTTAAAACTTTTAAGGACAATGAGTGAGCTTCTAAGTACTTTATATTTATTAGCATTTACCATATTAGAAATTAAAACCAAGAAATCTTTAAAGTATTTGATTCTTTTGAAAATAACAGTGATGAACTGATTGCATGTTAACCTAAATAACATATTTAATGAAAACTAACTATATTTTTAAAAAAATTAGTGACAAGAGTTGCTTTGTTTTAAATGTTTGTAATCTCTTTGATATCTGGTTAACAGGACACAGCTTGATTTGCATATCTCCTTCTGCATTCAGTCTGTGATGGACATCACACTTCCCGTAGCTTCTGGAAAGCTTCATTACACATCCCAGGAAGACACATCCTACAGTGTCAGTTTGTTCTAGGACATGAAACCTTCAAAGGGAATTTTATTTGCCTTATAACACCTGTTTGTAACACCTGAGTCTGAAAAGAAGCTATGAAATGGGTTAAAATTTTGGCATAGGTCACTCAGTTTTGATGGGCTTCCTTCCTCGGTTTACTGCCTGATGCCTTTGCCAAATGGCAATGTGAAAGGTTTTTCTTTATCTTCTGTGTAATCTGTGTAGGTAGGAGAGATTCTGTGTTCTATCAGAATAATTTTCTGTATTTTGTATTGACTCTATATGTGCTTGATTATTTAGGTGAAAAAAACAAAGGTCCCTCATTTATGAAAGAGCTAAGGTTCTTTATGATCAGGTTTTTCTATATTTATTTTTAAATGTTTCATTATCACGTTGATTGAACAGGTAACCAAGTATTGCTTCTCAGGTTCCCCATGCTCTCTCCCTCACTGGATCCAATCTTAATCAAGTGCCTAAATCTCTTCTGACAACTCTTAATTTTTCCTTTCCGAGAATGCACCCTAAATTTAGAAAAATAAAATTATCAAGATATCATTTACACTTAAAACTATCTTTGAGATTTCCCAGAGAGCCCTGGAAAATCACAAAGATTTGTTCTTTCACCTATGTTATAAAAAAAGAGATGTTAGAAATAAGGTTTGTGTCAGTTGCATGGGAAAAGCTTTCAATCAGAAGAAGCCTGTAGCCTTCTCTAGGTTAGGTCTGTATAGGTGAAGTAATGTTAATAAAAAAAATTTCAGAAATTGTATGTTTATGTAAGTCCCTGGTAATTTGTCAGTGCCTTTGCTGTCCATAATATGTTTTTACCCTCAAGGTTCAGCAGAATAAGAATTACATAGATTGAATGAATTGATGGGAAATTTCACTGTTAAATGAAACAATGGAATATCATTGTTTTAATGTTCTACTTACTCGACATAGGAGGAAGCCCTTTATCTTTCTTCTTAAGCTATCTTTAACCCACAATTTATTAAATTCTGCTTTTGTAAGTGAAGTGAAATATTTTAAAATGATATCTGATTCCCATGGACACCCTCCTTGAATAAAAAACTCTTACTGAGAACTAAAACTATAAAACTCTTGAGAAGAAAACATAGGTATAAATCTTTATGACTTTGGATTAGGCAATGGTTTCTTAGACATGAGACCAAAAGCACAAGCAACAAAAGAAAAAATAGATAAATTAGACTTCATCCAAATTAAAAATGGTTGTGCTTCTAAGGACTCAAGAAAGTGAAAAGACAGCCCACAGAATGGGAGAAAATATTTGCAAGTCATACATCTGATAAAGGTATAACACCCAAAATATATAAAAAATTCTTACAATTCAACAGTAAAAAGACAACCCAGCTACCAATAGGCAGAGGATCTGAATAGACGTTTCTCCAAAGGTGGTGTACAAATGGCCAATAAGCACATGAAAAGATGCTCAACATCATTATTCATCAGGGAAATGCAAATCAAACTCAGAATGAAATACTACTTCACACTCACTGGATATAGTAAAAAAGACATGCACTGACAAGTGTTGGTGAGGATATGAAGGAATTGGAATCATCATACATTGCTTATGGGAATGTAAAATGGTGCATCATTGGAAAATAGTTTGAAAGTTCCTCAAAAAGCTAAACACAGGGCCGGCTCCGTGGCTTAGCGGTTAAGTGCGCACGCTCTGATGCTGGCGGCCCGGGTTCGGATCCCGGGAGCGCCCCGAGGCACCACTTCTCCGTCCAACGTGAGGCCGAGTCCCACGTACAGCAACTAGAAGGATGTGCAGCTATGACATACAACTATCTACTGGGGCTTTGGGGGGAAAAAACTGAATAAATAAAATCTTTAAAAAAAAAAAAAAAAAAAAAAAAGCTAAACACAGAGTTATCATATAACCCAGAAATTCTACCCCTAGGTCTGTACTGAAGAGAGATGAAAACATCTATACACACAAAAACTTGGGCATGAATGTTCATAGCAGTGTTATTCTTAAGTTAAAAAGTGGAAACTACCCAAATGTCCATTAACTGATGAATGGATAAACAAAATGTGGTATATCCATGCAATGGCATATTATTCAGCCACACGCACAAAAATGAAATCGGATTCATACTACAACATGGATGAACTTTGAAAATATTATGGTAAGTGGAAAATGTCAGACTCAGCAGGCCACATACTATATGATTCAATTTATATAAAATGTCCAGAATATAAAATGCAAATCCCTGGAAGAGAAGTAGTTGCCAGGGGCTGGGAATGGGGAAATGGAGACTGACCGCTAATAGGTATGGGGTTTCTTTTTGGTGTGATGAAAGTATTCTGGAATTAGGTAGTGGTGATGGTTGCATAACTTTGCGAACGCCCAAAGATGCTGAATCATATACTTTAAAAAGGGAAAGTTTTTAGTATATGAATTATATCCAAAAAAAAAGGTTAAAAATGCAATAGAAACATTACTGTCTCCTTACTTCTCACAGCAAAATATTATCTGTGTATGTTCAATAGGAATCTGTCTTCTTCTTTACCAGAATATAATTAGACAAATTGATAATGCAACCAAAACCCCACCTGAAGTGTCATTTTTATTTATTTATTTATTTTATTTTATTGAGGACTTAATAGTTTATAACATTGTGAAATTTCAGTTGTATATTTTTATTTGTCAGTCACCATATATATGTGCCTCTTTACCGCTTATTCCCACCCCCCAACCCCCTTCCCCTTTGGTAACCGCTGATCTGTTCTCTTTGTCCATGTGTGTGTTTATCTTCCACATATGAGTGAAATCACGTAGTGTTTGTCTTTCTCTGTCTGGCTTATTTCGCTTAGCATAATACTCTCAAGGTCAATCCACGTTGTTGCAAATGGGATGATTTTGTCTTTTTTTGGCTGAGTAGTATCCCATTGTATATATATACCACATCTTCTTTATCCATTCATCAGTTGATGGGCACTTGGGTGGCTTCCATGTCTTGGCTATTGTGAATAACGCTGCAGTGAACGTAGGGGTGCATAAGTCTCTTTGAATTGTTGATTTCAAGTTCCTTGTATAAATACCCAGTAGTTGGATAGCTGGATTGTGTGGTATTTCTATTTTTAATTTTTTGAGAAATCTCCATACTGTTTTTCATAGTGGCTGCACCAGTTTGCACTCCCACCAGCAGTGTGTGAGGGTTGCTTTTTCTCCACATCCTCTCCAACCTTTGTTGTTTTTTGTCTTGGTAATTATAGCCATTCTGACAGGTGTAAGGTGGTGTCTCATTGTAGTTTTGATTTGTATTTTCATAATAATTAGTGATGTTGAACATCTCTTCATGTGCCTGTTGGCCATCTGTATATCTTCTTTGGAAAAATGTCTGTTCATATCCTCTGAGCATTTTTTGATCGAGTTGTTTGTTTTGTTGTTGAGTTGTATGAGTTCCTTATATATTTTGGAAATTAACCCCTTGTCAGATATATGATTTGCAAATATTTTCTCCCAGTTGGTGGGTTGTCTTTTCGTTTTGTTCATGGTTTCCTTTGCCTTGCAGAAGCTTTTTAGTCTGATATAGTTCCATTTGTTTATTTTTTCTTTTGTTTTCCTTGCCTGAGGAGACATGGTATTCCAAAAGATGCTGCTAAGACTGATGTCAAAGACTGTACTACATATATTTTTTTCTAAGAGTTTTATGGTTTCGAGTCTTAAATTCAAGTCTCAAATCCACTTTGAGTTAATTTTTGTGCATGGCAAAAGATAATGGTCTATTTTCATCCTTTTGCATGTGGCTGTCCAGTTTTCCCAACACCATTTATTGAAGAGACTTTCCTTTCTCCATTATATGTTCTTGGCTCTTTTGTTGAAGATTAGCTGTGTGTAGAAGTGTGGTTTTATTTCTGGGCTTTCAATTCTGTTCCATTGATTCATGTGTCTGTTTTTGTATCAGTACCATGCTGTTATGATTACTATAGTTTTGTAGTATATTTTGAAGTCAGGGAGTGTGATGCCTCCAGCTTTGTTGTTTTTTCTTAGAATTTCTTTAGCTATTCGGGGTCTTTTCTTGTCCCATATGAATTTTAGGATTCTTTGTTCTATTTCTGTGAAGAATGTCATTGGGATTCTGATTGGAATTGGATTGAAGCTGTAGAGTGCTTTAGGTAGTATGGACATTTTAACTATGTTTATTAGTTAATTTGTCCAGTCCATGTGCTTGGAATATCTTTCCATTTCTTTAGGTCATCATCGATTTCTTTCAATAATGTCTTATACTTTTCATTGTATAGGTCTTTCATCTCCCTGGTTAAATTTATTCCTAAGTATTTTATTCTTTGTGTTGCAATTGTAAATGGGATTGTATTCTTGAGTTCTCTTTCTGTTAGTTTGTTATTAGTGTATAGAAATGCAATTGATTTTTGTAAGTTGATTTTGTACCCTGCAACTTTGCTGTAGTTGTTGATTATTTCTAATAGTTTTCTGATGTATTCTTTAGGGTTTTCTATATATAAATTCATGTCTTCTGCGAACAGTGAGAGTTTCACTTCTTCATTGTCTATTTAGATTCCTTTTATTTATTTTTCTTGCCTAATTGCTCTGGCCAAAACCTCCAGTACTACATTGAATAGGAGTGGTGAGAGTGGGCACCCTTGTCTTGTTCCTGTTCTCAGAGGGATGGCTTTCAGTTTTTCCCCATTGTGTATAATGTTGCCTGTGGATTTGTCATATATGACCTTATTATGTTGAGGTACTTTCCTTCTATCCCCATTTTATTGTGAGTTTTTATCATAAATGGATGTTGGATATTGTCAAATGCTTTCTCTGCGGCTATTGAGACAATCATGATTTTTATTCCTCATTTTGTTGGTGTGGTGTATCACATTGATTGATTTGCAGATGTTGAACCATCCCTGAGTCCCTGGTGCAAATCCCACTTGATCACGGTGTATGATCCTTTTGATGTATTGCTGTATTCAGTTTGCCAATATTTTGTTGAGGATTTTTGCATCTGTGTTCATCAGCATGATTGGCCTGTAATTTTCCTTCTTTGTGTTGTCCTTGTCTGGCTTTGGGATCAGAGTGATGTTGGCCTCATAGAATGTGTTAGGAAGTATTCTGTCTGCTCCAACTTTTTGGAATAGTTTGAGAAGGATAGGTATTAAATCTTTGAATGTTTGGTAGAATTCTCCAGAGAAGTCATCTGGTCCTGGACTTTTATTTTTGGGGAGCTTTTTTTTTTTAATTGATGTTTTAATAGTTTATAACATTGTGAAATTTTGGGTTGTATATTTTTGTTTGTCCCTCACCATATACATGTCTCCCTTCACCCCTTGTGCCCACCCCCTACCCTCATTGCCCCTGGTAACCACAATACAGTTCTCTCTGTCCATGTGTTGGTTTATATTCCACATATGAGTGAGATCATATGATGTTTGTCTTTCTCATTCTGGCTTATTTCACTTAACATAATACCCTCCAGGTCCATCCACATTGTTGCAAATAGGACGATTTTGTTTTTTTTTATGGCTGAGTAGCATTCCATTGTATATATATACCACATCTTCTTGATCCAGTCATCAGTCAAGGGATACTTGGGTTGCTTCCACTTCTTGGCTATAGTGAATAATGCTGCAATGAACATAGGGGTACATAAGCCTCTTTGGATTGTTACTTTTGGGTTCATTGGATAGATTCCCAGTAGCAGGATAGCTGGATCATAGGGTATTTCTATTTTTAATTTTTTGAGGAATTCTCCATACTGTTTTCCATAGAGGCTGCACCAGTTTGCATTCCCAATAGCTGTGTATGAGGGTTCCCATTTCTTGGAGAAAGTCTTTTTGCATTGATGTAGTTCGGAGTTCTATTAGCTTCATTTACGTGCAATTCCAGGCCCTTCCCCAGGTTTGGGAAGTTCTTAGCTATTATTTCTTTGAACAAGCTCTCTGCTCCTTTCTCCTTATCTTCTCCCTCTGGAATATCTGTAACCCTTATGTTGCATTTCTTAATTGAGTTGGATATTTCTTGGAGAATTTCTTCATTTCTTTTTAGTTTTAGTTCTCTCTCCTTCTCCATCTGAAGCATTTCTATATTTCTGTCCTCTAAATTGCTAATTCTGTCCTCCATAATGTCAGCTCTGTTATTTAAGGACTCCAGACTTTTGTTTATCTCATTCATTGTGTTTTTCATCTCCAACATTTCTGATTTTTTTAAATAGTTTCAGTCTCTTTTGTGAAGAATTCCCTCTGTTCATTAATTTTATTCCTGATTTCAGTGAACTGTCTTTCTGAGTTTTCTTTTAACTCATTGAGTTTTTTTTATGATAGCTATTTTGAATTCTTTGTCACTCAGGTTGTAAATTTCTGTGACTTCAGGATTGATTTCTGGGTACTTGTCATTTTTCTTCTGGTCTGGATTGTTAATATACCTCTTCGTACTATTTGATGACGTGGATTTGTGCTGTCACATAGTGGTAGTATCTGGTTGCTGATCCCACCTGCCACCACTGGGGGGCAGGAGCTGTGTATTTTGAGCCCATGACCTCTGGCAGCTGTCCTTGTCCTTTGGAAGCTGTGCTGACGGGGCCCATCTGCATTTGCCCACTGGCCGCCACTGCTTTACACAAGTAGGCTTACAGGTTCTCTGCCTGGGGTCCCTTGCTCTGGCTGACCGGCAAAGCTGGTGCACCAGGTGGGGAGAGGTGCATGCTTTCTTTTGCATGCACAATCTTGGGAGTGTTCCTGCTCTGCACTCACTGTCTGCCCTCCTGGGCTTCTTGGCTTGGTGAAAACGCCCCTGTGATTGCTTAGCCTCCTTGGTGTGGAGTAGTCCCACGAGCTGGGAGGCAATTCCAAGACCAAAGGCATTCCCATGGAGGGCTGCCCTCTCCACCCTCTCCTCTCAGAGCTGCACATGGTCCCATGCCCTACATTGCTGTCATTCAGGGAGGGAGAGGAGATCCCCTCAGCTCCTTCCACTACCCCCTGGGGGTCCAGCACCTCCACCTTCAGATGTATGGCTGCATGGATCTCTCAGACATCTATGGTGTTGTGTGAATGTCCTCTGTTGGTTTATGAGTGTCCTTTTTGTTGTATGTTGTGGAGAGAGTCTAGGGGAGGAGCTCACTCTGCCAGGATGCTGACATCCGGAGTATCATTTTAGAGAATGATGCTGATTTAATCAAGTATGATAAGTTACTTTAAGAAAAAAAATTGACTTAATTATGAAAGAAATGCCTACAAAACCCTCCAACGAAACGTGGCTTGGTGCCTATTTTATAGGACCTCAGCCTCACAAATCTTAAGGAGGGTTACTTAGGCCAGGAAACTAAGAGAATTTTAGGGACCTCAAGAAAAGAGAAATCCACCCAAGTTTACAGATAGTGCAGTGTAACATGGTGAAGAGATTTTCCTGGGCTTCATTTCATATCCTCAGGATAGCAAAAGAAAGGGTTTTAGACGTCCAATCCAAGATTCCTTATGAAAACTTCCATGCAGAAGTGAGTTTGGTGGTCCTAGTACTTGTTGAATACAATATGACCATAGATTTGCAGAGCAGCTCAAGAAGGCTTGTATGGTTAAATAACATGTGCTGCATCTATGTAAATAATTAGGGCAAACCTAGTGAGACTAGCCCTTTTCTATGCATACAGAAATAATTTTTGACATTATTATGATCACAAGGGTGGCAAGGGAAATTGTTAAAGAAAATCTTTGACATGGGCAAAAAAAGATTACTGGGTTTATTTTCAATGAATACTAGGCGTTTTCTAGGGTACCTTTCCAAGTTGTCTTTTTGTACAGGGTTTTTCACCTTTCATTTTCTTTAACTGAGCTATTTTACAACTCTGCAATTGTAGAAAACAGTAATTCAAGTGAGTTTTATCTGGTAGAGGCCAGCTTTACATCTATTAGTAAATTCATTTCCACATTCCTGGTTGCTTATATATGTGTCTTCTCTTTGGCTTCTCCTTTGAACTGGTTGTAACATCTTAACTGTTCTCTCTCATTAATAAGTTAAACAAAATATTTGACACATATTTATTGTATATTTCTACTAGAGCAATGATTTTACCTTTGTCACAGCGTGCTGGGACAAGGAATCAGAAAATGTTTCTTTTGTATTAAGTAACAGTTCTTTTTGGAAAACCTTGTCTAGGGTTTGTGTGCTCTGTGCTGGTAGAAGTTCACCCCAAGGAATGACTTCAGTGGGACTTACCTGGCAGTGATGGGGGAGGGAAGTGTCATCTGTGCTTGTGACAATATACCCCAAGACCTGGGCACAAGGCAACTTTTGAGACGTAAATGTAACCATGCTGGTATTAACTTGAAGTGAGGTGCAGTTTGGTGCAATTTGTCTGGTTAAGTTAGCAGATGGAATATTCTCACTGAGAACCTCTTAGGGACCTTGAATTGATCTAGTAGCTGCCAGCACACACATTCATTTTAGGCAGTCTTACATTCTCACATATAGTTGATAGATTAGGCTATGATCCAGAAAATGTGAGTAAGATGCAAGAAAATGTGTGGTAAGAGATTGTTTACATTTTTCTGGTTAAAGAGGGAGATTAGCACTTTCCAAGTGGGAATGTTTCCTTATAGAGGGATTTTACCTAAACAAAAGGAGTGTAGAACATTTGGGGGTGGGGGGGCAGTGGGAAAGATTCTCGAATGGATTAAAGTTGGCTACTAGTTAAGAAAATATTACAAATTCCTGTACTGTTTGTGCTTATGGTCATTCTCTGGATCCTACATAGCATCCAGTCTAAGGTTGGGGAGGGAAGGAAAGATAGTGTTACACTCTTTTGGGCCTTTTGATTGGGGATGTTAATCAAAAGGTGATAAAATCAAGGTAAATAGAGCAGAGCCTTTGTTCTCAAAGCTGATTCTGCCAGAGAAGAGAAAGACAGAAACTTTGGGAGCCAGCACATGGTATACAAGTGGCCAAAGAGAGGCAGAATCTGAAAAGAGATTGATATTTTTTTGTGGAAATGATCCTCAGGAGAATAAAGAGTTGATGAATTTGAATTTGTATTACTTTTGAAAAAATAGGAAGAAAAGAAAAACAGACGATCTGAATCAGTATCCAAGTTTTGTTGCCTTTTGGCACTCTAGCCAGAGAGTGTAAAGACTCTTGGAAATCTCTCCAGAGTAGATGGGAAGGCTGGACCTGTCCCTAAGTAAATAGGAGAAGGTTGGGGGACTGGAGGTATGTAACAGACATTTGTTGTTTTGTGCTCCTCAGACACACTCACCATTCTGGTAACCGAGTCCTAGTTTTTCTCAGAGAAACCATCCTCTATCTCACTTCCAGTCCATGTAGTTTATTAGTTTGGAGTCCCCTGAAGCAGAGCCTGAGATTAGAACTTGGGTGCAGGTGGTTTATTTGGGAGGTGATATCAAGCAGCAGGAGAGAGGCGGGTAGAAAGAGTGACATATGGAAAGAGGAAAAGTCATTAAAGAGTGAGTTATCGAGCTTGTTACTGCTGTGGGCAACTGGGGCTCAATCCTTTTGCAGATCCTTGGAGGATCCATTAAAATGTTCCTAGGTATCACTCGTCTGAAGGCTGGGAAGCTGGAGAATTATCTGCTATCCTCGTCTCTACTTGGTTAAATGTTGTCACCAAGGACATTTATTCCCCTGTACTTCTGACCTGTGCCTCTATGTGGGTTGAGCAAACCCCCCTAGCTTTGGAAAGGCTTTAGGCAGAAAGGTAGAGAAACAGGGCAAGTGCTTGAGGTGGGATGGGTTCAGCATGCACAGAATTTTCTATCACAGCTGCAGCTGAAATGAGAAGTGGGACAAGGGGATGTGATGTAGGGTACTAAATTGTCTGCTGTGTTCCAGCAGGAGTGTTCCAGGAGTGTTCCAGGAGTGAGAATATGATTTAACTGGCAAATTAGAATATTGCATTCCCTAGGTGATTGATTTAGGAATGGGCATGCCACCTCATTTGGACTGAGCAGAGTCAGGCCCAGGACTTTTTTATCTACAGTAAAAGAGAAGATTTCTTATTTGCTGGACAAGGGGCAGTAGAGGTGTAAGCCTGGTGATGCTGATTGCCATCTTGCTACCATGTGGAATAAATCTCTGTGAGGAAAGCCAACATAGAAGAAAGAAGAGTTGCAAGATGGAATGAAAACAGGTCATATTGACATTATTTGAGTGTTGAATCCAAAAAGGGGTTAGGTCTCATTTACATATCCAAGAATTCCCTCCTTCTCCACACTCTCTCCTTCCCCACCCCCAAACCAGTTTTCTGTTGCTTACAAAAGAAAGAAACATGACAGACACAGAATCTCTTTCCAGTTGGACAAGGTGTTGGAGAATGAATGAGAGGCCAAGAATGTCTCTCTTAGTAGAAAGGGGCCATATTGCAGATGGGCAGCTATGAGACCTGAACACTTTTGTCAATCAATGAGTCAAGAATCTGATGAGTTGTAAAATCTATTCTTGCCTACCTGAAAATTTCACTCCCTTCCCCTGTAGCTGTACCATCAGGTCACTTGATTGCCACTCAGATTTTCAGTTTCCGGAAAATTTTTTGGGAGTTCGGCTATGCATTTAAAAAAGATGTTTGTTACATGTATCTAGTGTTTCTAGGTGTTTGTAGCAGAAGAGTTTTCTGTTTGTCTATTTTGCTGAGACTACTCTTTATTAATTCATTTATTCATTCACTCTGTAGCAAATGCCATTGATAGCTTCCCCATATCCCCTTGGCTCAACAAAATTCACCTATAGCAGCAGACAGTTTTTGGCACTTATGTCTGTCACTGTTTTTCTGCTTGAGGGCTTTTTCTGCACCATAGATGCTTTGTTCCATTGAAGGCAGGGGCAACCCTACCTTTCTCATTCTCTGGTGGGATGATTTTAGAAGTCTATTTTGTCTAATATTAATATAGCCACTCCAGCCTTCTCATGCTTATTATTTTCATGGTATATCTCTTCTTTCCATTTCCTTTCAACCTGTGCCTTTATATTTAAAGTGCATCTCTTGTACACAGCATATTGTTGGGCCTTTCTGTTTTATTCATTCTAACAATGTCCTTTTTTTTTTTTTTTTTGGTGACGAAGATTGTCCCTGAGCTAATATCCATGCCAATCTTCCTCTGTTTTGCATGTGGGATGCCACCACAGCACGACTTGATGAACAGTGTGTAGGTCTGCACTCAGGATCCAAACCTGTGAACCCCGAGCTGCTGAAGTGGAGCATGTGAACTTAACCACTATGCCACCAGGCTGGCCCCAAACAATCTCTCTCTTTTAATTGGAATATTTAGTCCATTAACATTTAATGTAATTATTGATGTGGTTAGACTTAGAGCTACCATTTTATTATTTATTTTCTGTTTGTGTTCTCCATCTATTATACATTTGTTCTCCTTTGCCTTCTTTTTGATTATTTGAATATTTTAAAAAATTCTATTTTATTTATCTGTTGACTTTTTAGCTAGACCTCTTCACATTATATTTTTTTGGTGGTTGCTTGACATAAAAATGTAGAAACCATGCAACTTTATAGATCAATTAACTATCCCCTCATCCATCCTTTATGCTATAGATGTCATATGCGTTACATCTACACATATCATAAACCCCACAAGACAAATATAGCTTTATATTTACCCATGGTAGCCATTTCTAAAGCTCTTTATTTCTTCCTAAAGATTTGAGTTTACATTTGGTTTCACTTTTCTTTCAGCCTAAAGAAGTTTTTTTTTTAGCATTTCTTGTAGTTTTCTATTGCATGAAAATGTCTTTATCTTGCCCTATACTTGAAAGACATTTTCAGTGTATATAGAATTCTGATTGACAGTTTATTTTTTTCTTTCACCGCTTTAAAGATATTGTTTCACTGTCTTCTGATCTCTATGGTTTCTGACAAGAAATCAAATAGCTATCCTTCTGTATGCAATGTATCATTTTTCTCTGGCTGCTTTCAAGATCTTCTCTTTATTGCTGCTTTTTAGGAGTTTGACTGTGATGTGTTGAGGTGTAGTTTTCTTTGTATTTCTCCTTCTCTGCATCTTGAATCTGTAAATTTATGTCTTTCACCAAATTTGAAAATTTTTGGTCATTACATTTCAAATATTATTTTCTCCCCCTTTCTCTCTGTTCTGTTATTATCCCACAGGTTTCCAAGACTCAGATAATTAAAAAAAAATCTTTAAAAAATATGTGTTCTTAAGATTGAATAATTTATATTGATCTATTTTCAAGTTCACTAATTCTTTCTTCTTTCATATCCAATTTGTTGTTAAGCCCATTCAGTGAGTGTTTTTTTTTTTTTTTTTTGGTGAGGAAGATCAGCCCTGAGCTAACATCCTTTGCTAATCTTCCTCTTTTTGCTGAGGAAGATCTGCCCTGAGCTAACATCTGTGCCCATCTTCTTCTATTTTGTATATGGGATGCCACCACAGCATGGCCTGATGAGCGGTGCATAGGTCTGCTCACAGGATCCGAACTGTGAACCCCGGCCACCGAAGCGGAGTGTGCGAACTTAACCACTACGCCACCGGGCCGGCCCCCCATTCAGTGAGGTTTTACTTTCAAAACTGCATTTTTTTAGTTCAAGAACTTCATTTTGGTTCTTTTTTTATAGTTTCTATTTTTCTGCTGAGATTCTTTATGTTTTCCTTAATGCAAACATATTTTCTCTTATTTCAATGAGCAGAATCATAAAATCTGCTTTAAAACCCATGTTTGCTAATTTCAATATCTAGATCATTTTGGGCTCGGTCTTTGTTCACGGTCTTGTCTCTTGAAAGTGGGTCACATTTTCCCGGTTCTTCATAAGTTGAGCAATTTTGGGTTACATCCCAGACGTTGTAGAATGTTATGTAGTGGAGGTTCTAGATTCTATTATACTTCTCCAATGAGTGTTAATTGTTTTTAAGTGGGAAATTAACTTGACCAGATTCAAACAGTAAACACTTTCTCTTCAGCAGCAGCTCAAATCTCTGTGCTTTCCTTTTGTGCTTGGCTGGGGTATTGGGATCTGCCCCATTCACGTATGGTTTAGAGACTTGGGCCGAGTTTGTAAACAGAATTCAAGGCTCTCCCTTGCTGGCTCGCTTCTTTCTCAGATTCCACCCTCCCAACTTTCCAGGGTATGTGGTTGCTCTAAATTCTGTCTTCTGGCTTTTGAGACCAGAAAGACTGTTTTCTATTAGATTTTTAGGTATACTGTGCAGCGCTAACTTCAGCCTGCCCTCAGGCTAACGTTTGTAATTATGGGAAACTCATGCTTTTCTGATCCTTCTTCAGGTTTCGATTCTTCCAGAATCTGCTTGTTCACTTTTTTTGTTCACATTCCCAGTTTTGCTTGTTTTTTCTTTTGTCCGGAGCTTGTGCTTGTACCTGTGAAAGGGTTGGGCCTAAGGGGGTCTTACTTGGCCATCTGAGACGTATTCCACGTGGTGTCTTGGTGGGATTGAGCCTGTTTTCCCAGATCGCAACCTGATTATTTTATCGACTTTTCTCATTCTCTCTGTCGCTTTCCCCACTTCTTCACACGTGCTTCCTAAATACCCACACCAAGTCTTTATCTCAGAGCCTGATTTAGGAGTGACATAAATGAGGACTCACTCATTCATTAAATCGTTTGGTCATTCACACAAATGATTTAATTTAATCCTGCCAACAGCACTGAGATGTACACAGTGAGAAGAACTCAAGTACTGTCTCTATTTTACATATGACTGAGATTTAGTGAGATTATAGCACGCCTATGATACTATCTTCAGTAAGTGGCAGAATCTAACTTCAAAGCCAAATGTGTCTGATTCTAAAATCTTACAGCATATGTGTTTTGGATTAATCACTTTACCTCTTATCCTTGTCTTCTCATATGTAAAATAGAGATAATGAAGCATGTAACACATAGGATTATTGTATCAGTTAAATGAGATATCATGGATACAGGACATAGTGTCTACAAAATATCAGGTATCATGTCAGTCAGCTTTCTCTATGTGACAAACAATCTCAAATTCTCAGTGGTTTACAGTAGCAAAAATATTTATTTCTTGTTCAGGTTCATACTGTCAGCTACTGGTTGGATGTTATGATTCTACTCCAGACTGCTGGCTGAGTCTCCTCCCCATATCTCCTTATTTGGGGACCTAAACTAAAGGAAAGCCTTATGCACAACTTGCTTTTCTTGTGGCAGAGGGCACAAGAGGTAGGAGACTTTTGGAATCTTGTAATTCCTCCTAAAGCTTTTGTTTTGAAGTGATGCATAGCAAATATTCCATTGGTCAAAGCAAGTCAGATGTCAAGCCCAAAGTCAACGGGGGTGGGGAGAGACATTTTATTCATGGAGAAGGAGGGAGTGAATAATTGCAAACAATAATTCAATCTACACAGATATAATAATCATTTTTGCTTCCATGGTATACAGTTGCTATTTTCTAACAACTGGAGTAGAAGGTGGATTGTGAAAAAGACATGGCAAGGGCACAAAGGAGTATTTTATTAAATGCCAAAAGAAAAATTCAGACAAAAGCTGCTCTGGGCATTCAGAGAGAGTTACTGTGTGAGCCCCAAGGACTAGGAAAGGTCTCATGAACGAGAGCAAGCTTGAGCTGGGTCTTGAGAGATGAATAGGATTTGGATAAAAGTCATTCTAAGTAGTTGTAGCAGGTTGAGCAAAGGTACAGAGGTGGACTAGTTTGGCCCTGTTATTGGGGTGCTTTTGGTGGGAGGAATCATTGGCGACAGGATGGAGAGCCTGGATGCCAGGCAAGAGACAAAACCGAGACCTTAGGAAATTTTGAGCATGATTCAGAAATGAAAAGTTATGATTTAGCAAGGTTGGCCTGGCTATCTTGTAGGAGGGCAGACGGGCGGCAGAGAGTATTTCCCCAGCATCATACACAGCAGCCATTCTTCTTTCTTCAAAGTTGCACAATGGCCCTGTGAGACAAGTACATGACAAAAATGTGGTGAGCATGACAAATATTTCTTCAGTGCAGACTTGACTCCCACTAGTAAGAAAAGGAAAATTGTCCTACTTGTTTTTCTCTGAATCTCCTGTGTGACAAAACAAAGAGCATGCTTTGGTAGGAGACAATGCTTCCCACATGAAAACACAATTAAAGTAACATATCAGATAAGCTGGATTTACAAAGAAACACTGCAAACTGGATGAAAATATTTGTGCACTATCACTTTAGTTTGCTTTTGAACTAACCAAGGAAAGACAATTTGTACATGATTTTCTGTTGTGCACTTAAAAATAGAGAAACGATTTTTAAATTTTCCATCTTTGAATTCCTTAGTAAAATACAATGCCCAGAAGCTTTTGGAAAGCAGTGACAGTGGCTGTGGTAAGAGTTTCCACATGTTATTTTATTCCATTATTTTTCTTCTTTTGTTGTTGCTTTTGGTTCATTAATACCTCTGATAAATATTTGTTATGCTAATGTTGCTCTATTTTGGATTTTAAAATTAGTAACAGAGGTTTGAATGAGATTATTTGATTTTCAAAATTAAATTTATGACTTAGCTAAGTGAAAAAAAATGTAATGTATGTATTTATCAACCCTTAAACCAATCACCTAAAAATTAAGATTTCTTTTCAGATCTACTGGGCCATCCTTATTTATGTCATGAGACTACATCACTTCACGATTAATATGGTATTGAAACAAGGGATCACAGAGCGAAAAGCCCTTTAAAAACTATATGGATTAACATCTACAATCTTTGAAAGTGGAATTGAGAGAGAGACAAGAGACTGAACATTTGCTTAGCTTTTCATCATGCCAGCACTGCATTAAGTGCTTTACTCACTTGCTATGGCAATAACTCTATAAAGCAGTTGTTATTATTATCCTCATTTCCAAAATGGGGAGACTCAGGCTCTGCAAGGTGAAGGAAACTGCTCACGACCTCACAGTAGTAGCAAGTGAAACTGCTGCTCAGCTGCGTGGATTTGACCCTAAAGTCTCATCCTCTTGCACCATATGACGTCTGCACATCGCTCCATTCTCTATTTCCTAATCCTGTGTTCATGGGACTTGGATTCCACACAGAACCTGGAATGTCTATTTTAGTTAACGGATGGTCTAAATGTCAGAGACCTTGATTTTCAGTAGTTCATATTAAAAATATTGAATTGGTACCATAAACCGGTGAATTAAACTTATAATTTGGCTCTTAAAAATATTTACTTATTATAAAAACAATTTTATTACAACAATAATAAACATTTAAAAAATATCTGAGCACTATGACAAATTATCTCTTATCTGTCCATATTCTCTTTTAGTTTTTGTCTACATGCATACACAATTCGGAAACAGTTGTGTTCTTTAATTAAACATTTTAATAACTATTTCACTAAGTGGATATATTATTATTTATTAAGCCATAACTATATTTAAAATTTAGGTTGGTTTCCGTTTTTTACTATACTGTAACATTTTAATTTACTAAAATTTACATTTTAATTTATTAAAATGTTTAACTTAAACATTTTAATTCATATAGTGCTTTCCTTGTTTCTTATAATTTCTTTAGGATAAATTTCTAATAGATATTGAGTCAAAGGGCAGCAAAATGAAAAATTAATACAAAATGTCCTATTTAAACAACATTTAAGCTTAATTGAATTGAAAATCACATTGAAAGTATTATAATGTTGAAACGCTGATTGTGTCAAGGGTCTCCAAGACCACCCTCAGGGCTGATGATTTGCTGGAAGGACTAACAGAACTCAGAAAAGCTGTTATATTCATGGTTATGGTTGATTACAGTGAAAGGATGCAGGTTAAAATCAGCATTGGGAAAATGCATATGGCTAAAGTCCAGGAGAAACCAGGCACAAGCTTCCAGGCGTTGCCTCCCAGTGGAGATGTATGGTGATGCCCTTAACTTTCCCAGCAATGATGTGCAACAACAGGTGCAAAGTAGCGAGCCAGGGAAGCTCTCTTGAGCCTTGATATCCAGGATTTTTACTGGAGATCAGTCACATAGGTATGTGGTGCCCACATGACTGACCTTCATTAGCTACTCAGTCTCCAGCCCACCAAAGGCCAACTCCACACAGCATGGCCCAAGGCCTGAGGCATACAAAAAGACTCTTATCAAGCAGGATGGTCCAAGGACTCAGTTATCTCCTAGGAGCCATCAAGGGTCAGTCCTTTCTTCCCATAGTCTGTCGTGCAGAGTTTGAGCAACCCAAGCCTGCTGAATTAACCCTTTGCTCACGCTGGTGTAGAAATATTTCAAGAAGCAGGATTTAAAAACCATGATATCATAATGTTTAAAAGGAGATTAACTAGTCCAAATTTTACTTTTTACCGCCTGGGTAACTGGCTCAGAGCAGCTAAATTATTGCCCGGTCACACAGCTAGTTAGGGATAGATAAAACACATGAGGATCGAATGGGAGATTCCAATTCACTAAACACTTGGGACATGAATTGTGTAGGTTTACTGTTAAACACTTTTTTCCTATTAAAATCCTACCCTATTTGTTCTCAGTTTTTAGAATGTAGAAATAACACCTACAGTGCTTATCTAAAATGCAGCTCCCCGTGACCCACCTTCAGAGATTCTCATTTGGTAAATTTGGGTGGGACCCAGGATTTTGCATTTTTAACAATGTACTCAGGTGATTTCTGATATTAGTGGGCCAAGGACTACACTTTGGGAAACATTATTAAATGCTGATGACTGATAAATCTTCCCACATCCCAGAGTAAATCATGCCATTGTGTTTTTTAAAAAAAAGCCAGCCGCTGTCCACTTTCTACCTAATTCAGCACCACCTCCTCCAGCCTGTCATTTCGCTAGCTCACTCACTTCCACAGTGTGGCCCCAAGCACTTTCCCTCACTCGTCCCTAGAGCCCCCAGCACCGACCGTCACCGTTCCCTCAACAGTTCACTGCATTTCCACCTTTGTAATTGTTCCTGTTGTTCATTTATTGGAGGGATTACCTCCTGTTTTGTTCTCCCAGCATTCCTTTTCACCCTTCATCTCTGGGAATCTGTCCCTCTCTCACTCCGTGCGGCTGGGGGGTGGGGTGGGCAGGAGCGGCGGGGGGCTGTCAGTTACGGCAGCTTACCGGTGGGCTGTATGTGACCCAGATCTGGCCAAAGACAGTGCTCTATCCCTCAGGTCAGAGATTTTTGTACCTGATCCAATCTGAGACAATCATTAATCTTCCATGGGGTAGTATTTTCGGACACTGAGAGGAAGTCCTCTGTTTCCGCTGAGGTTGCTGAACTGAGAAGACATAGTTCTGGAGTTTTCTGTGGCTAGATCCATCTTCTGCGACATGAAGGAAATCTGTCTCTAAATAGAAACACTGAGGCCCTCATACAAAGAGAGGTGGAGCCAAAATCTGAAGAGAAATACTAAACATAATTTGAGTTCTGTTCCAGTGGTGCCTGAGCCCTGTCTCCAGTCTCTACCCCTGGTCTTCCTGGTCATATGAGCTAATAAATCCTTGGTTCCTGTTTTTGCCCAATCAATTTTTTTCTTTTTAAACAACACAAACTTATTATCTTAAAGTTCTGTAGGTCAGACATCCAGTGTGGGTCTCACTGGGCTAAAATCATGGTGTCAACAGGGCTGCATTCCTTTCTGGAGCCTCTAGGGGAGAATCCTTTTCCTTGCACATTTAGATTGTTGGCAGAATTCCCTTCCTTGCAGTTGTGGACTACAGCCCTCTCCATTTGCTAGCCAGCTGTCAGCTGAGGGTGTTCTCAGCTGCTAGAGGCTGTCCCCATGTCTTGGCTCATGAACCCCTTCCTCCATCTTCAAAGCCAGCAATTCTTCTGCCTTTTCCTTTGCCCAATCGATTTTGAATTTTATTTTGTAACTTGTAATTATTGAGTTCTATATACATTTCCTTACCTAGTGTGTCCTTCTTGGTCCTTCTCAAATGGGAAGTAGGACTGCTTGGCATAAAGGATTTGCTCAATAAATGGATTAATGGAAAACCATTATGGATTCTGTGCTTTAGATTTCACAGCTTTGTGCTAAACATTTAAATTTGGACAGGCCACTTAGCCTCTCAGAGTCAATTTTCTCACCTACAAAACGAGGGAGTTGAGTTAGATGATTTCTAAGGTCCTTCCTAACTCAAAACCTTTACATTTGAAAATGCAGTTCCTTTCATGAAGCCTTTCCTGATCTCCACAACAGAGAATGATGCCTCCATCTTTTAAAAATCATGGTATTTGTGAGCTTTTTTTTCTTGCCTTATGTAATCTTTCAGTTTTATAACATTCTTAGCAAATAATATGGCTTTTTTCTTCCAACATTTTATTTTGAAAAATTAAAAATCTATAGGAATTTGAAAGACAAGTACAATGAACACCCATCTATCTCTAAATTGTATATATAATATATTATGTATGTAAATATATTTAGTATATATATTTTATCTTTGGATAATTTATATATATACAGTATACTTTTTTTAAACAACATAAATTTATTTATTTATTTATTTATTTATTTATTATTTTTTTTGTGAGGAAGATCAGCCCTGAGCTAACATCCATGCTAATCCTCCTCTTTTTGATGAGGAAGACCGGCCCTGAGCTAACATCTATTGCCAATCCTCTTCCTTTTTTGTTTTTCCCTTTTTCTCCCCAAAGCCCCAGTAGATAGTTGTATGCCGTAGTTGCACATCCTTCTAGTTGCTGTATGTGGGACGCGGCCTCAGCATGGCCTGACAAGCAATGTGTTGGTGCACGCCTGGAATCCAAACTGGGCCACCAGTAGCAGAGCCCGCGCACTTAACCGCTAAGCCACGGGGCTGGCCCCCATACACTTTTTTTTTTTGCTAAGCCATTTAAAAATAAATTGAAGGCCTCATGACACTTAGCGTGCATTTCCTAAGAATAAGGACATTCTCCTACTATCATATCTAAGAAGTAGGACAATTTCATAATATCATCTAACTTACTGCTCATATTAGAATTTCCCCAACTGTACACAAAATAACTTTTACAGCTGTTTTTGTATTTTGATTCAGGATATGATCAGGGTTCATACATTATATTTTGTTGCTATGTCTATTTCTTTAACCTAGAACATGCTCTCCACCTTGTTTGGTTTTTCATGACATTGCTATTTTTGAAGAATACAGACTAGCTGTCATTTAGAATGTGTTGCATTCTGAATTAATCTTTTGATTAGGTTTAGATCGACATTTCTGGCAAGGCTGGATCAGAGCCGATGTGAGCTTCCTGCGTGATGTCAGGAAGCTCAGGAAATCAGTCTGTCTGATTGTTGGCAGTGCCAAGCATGACCCCTTAGTCAAGGGCAGACTGCAGATAGCTCCATTGTGAAGGCGTATTTTCCTCTTTAAATTTAGTCAACGTGCCACGGGTACTTAGAGACCATGCAAATGTACTGTTCCCATCAACCTTTAACCAATGGCTTTATCATCCATTAATGATTCTTGCCTAAATCAGCCATTACACTGGGGAAGGCAGAAAGGTTAGTTTAAAAAGAATTCTTTCACTGCTTTACAGTTATTAGCCGTCATTCTCCTATCAAGAAGGGTTTCTCCTCTCCTACCTCTTTTTTTTCTCTCTATTTCTTTTGAGTACCATTAAGGACTCTATTATTATTATTATTATTTGTGTGTGAGGAAGATTAGCCCTGAGCTAACATCTGTTGCCAGTCTTCTTTTTGTTGAGGAAGACTGGCCCTGGGCTAACACCTGTGCCCATCTTCCTCTACTCTATATGGGACGCCGCCACGACATGGCTTCACAAGCGGTGTGTCGGTGCACGCCCAGGATCCGAACCTGTGAACCCAGGCCTCCGGAGCAGAGTGCTCGACCTTAACCGCTACACTAGAGACTCTGTTTTTAATTTGATGTGTTATAATCCTGTTTTCAGTCATTTTTTATGTTCAGATTATCCCAGATTTAGCCAATGGAAGCCTCTTCAAATCAAGACACAATGTCACTAGTCTTTGAGCACTTCCTTGCCTTGTGGTGTAAGATGTTCTAGGCTCACTTTATATTTTCTCCCTAGATCAGGAGCCAGCTGCTTGTCCAAAAGGGTCTTGCTTTCTTTTACTGTGAAATAGTATTTAAATGAACATGATCTAGGCTCTAGGGATACTCATTGCCAATGGGATAATCATCATTTCTAGGCCTTTTCTGCGGAGAGAGCCAGAAATTTCTTTTTAAGAGGAATTGTATCCTGAGTTATCGTGACACATCCAATTCAAATTTAGGACAACAGGGTTCTTACTAACCACTTCCGTCTTACATTTTTATTTCTTTTCTTCCATGCCAAGGATTCTGGTTCTCAATGACACCAGAAATGAAGGAATTAGCATACCACATAATTACTCATTTGCTTCATTGTGCATTACATGCATAACAATCTCAGAATAACACTATTGTCCACAATATGATTACTGAAGATATTTATAAAAGTTTTTTTTTGTAGTTCTTTTCATCCTTAGGGTATATCTCTTTAGAGATGTACAATCACATTTTATATTTTAAAACTAATTGGAAAAGTTCTTTTCTGTGTGGTTGTAGTGCCAATTGGATATAATTTTATTTCTATGTGTTAGAGATTGCTTGGTTCTAATTTAGTTTTAAAAATAATACAATTCAAATTTAACATTTCAAGGTTTATTCTTGCTTTTGTTTACTATATATGCTTATTATATGTATGTATACAATTTTTTTACAGTGAAAATCTTGGTTTGTAGTAACTATAATATGTTAACTTATTTACAGTGTACTACAATATACATAAAATAGTTTCAGAGTTTCAACACAATATCACTTCTAACAATGCAGTACTGAGTAAAGTTTAAGATTTCTTTTCTTTCTTCTTTTTTTTCTGAGGAAGATTCGCCCTGAGCTAACATCCATCGCCAATCTTCCTCTTTTTTTTTTCACTTGAGGAAGATTGGCCCTGGGCTAACATCTGTGCCCATCTTCCTCTACTTTATGTGTGGGACGCCGCCACAGCATGGCCTGATAAGCAGCGCGTAGGTCTGGCTTGGGATCTGAACCTGCGAACCCCAGGCTGCTGAAATGGAGTACGCAAACTTAACCACTACTCGGTGAGGCTGGTCCCAACGTTTTCATATTTTTGTTGTTTATATTTCTTTTTCTCTTTTTGGCAAAACAAACAAACATATCTTTCCTTTTCTTTCTTACACAACAGGATTATATAACGGAGTTTTAAAACTTTAGATGTGTTTACTTAACAATATATCCTGGAAATCACTCTATATTAATTCATAGAGATCTCTCTTATTCTTTTCTTTTTTATGTTTGCATGGTACTACATACTGTAATTTATTCAACCAGTCCCTTATGAATAAGCATTGATTATTTCCAATATTTTCCTATTATAAATAATCTTGTAATTCATGATTTTATGCATATGCTGTTCTATATATACGGATATGACATAATGTAGTTCTTTATTTAAAAAATACCTGTATGCTGAATAATTATTTTGAGTTGCACTGAGCTGAGTAGAAAAGGAGCTCTTTGCACTCCTAGTTAGTCTTCTGGGGAATGGGGCAGTGGCATACTCCTAGCAGAGTCCGTGAGCCTATTTATGAGATGCTGCAGTCGGACCAGTTCTTGCCTTATTTTATAACAAGCATGTGGACTTTGGAGTTGCTTCATCTTTGCCAGCCCTTAGTATGTCCAACACAATGTGCTTCCTCAGAGATGAAGATGACATAGTCCTCACCTTTTAGGAACTGACAATCTATCCCAAAGTTGGTAACCTGGCTCAAATTAGAATCACCTGGAGAGCTTTTAAAATTTACTGATTCGTGTTGTCCCCTTCCAGACCCATTAAATCAGTTCCTCTGGGTTTGGACGCCCCTCATTTTTAAAAAACTCTCAGTATGATTCTAATTGCAGTCAAGGTTGAGAACCACTGATCTAGAAGCAGATGTGACCACACCTGTGAATCACAAGGTAGACGTCACAAAGTGTGACGGTGTGTAGGAGATGGAAAGGGTCTCTCAGGCTGGGAATATTTGGATTCATGGGACATACAGGATTTGAACTAGAGCTAACAGGATGAGTATGATTTTGAGAGGAGGAAGACACAGAAGTGGGCAAGAGCCACTGAGTTGTGACTGAAGCATGGGAGAAACTGGTTGGCTCCTTCTGTTTTCCCAATGGGTTGATGTGTTGTAAACACACCACACTGTGTGCTACTCCCCTGAGGACCCATTTGGTAAGTCGTTAATCAAACCAAAACTGCACTCTTTCTGGTTCTCTTGACTTAACATCTTTCTTACTCACTAGGGGGCGGAGACAAGAAAATATGGAGGAAAAAAATGGATATTTCAAAATTATTTTCTTCCACTCAAAACAAGGACAATTTTCTTCACTTGCCCAAAGATCATACTAAACATGTGATACCTGGTTTTCTGATTCCAAATCTCGTAATCCCTTAGTGACTCATGCTCCTAAATTAAGATGCTAAAACACGATAGATTATTAAAAAATAACATATACTATTAATTTTTTTGCCTTGCAATTTTTGTATTATTAAAGTATTTGACCATATAGAACAGAGCCATTTATATATATCAACATATAGATCTGGTTGTGTTATGAGGTTCAGGATTCTACAGTCTTTGAGTAGATGATCTACCTGTCCGGCAAAAAATGTCTTGTTTTAATTTGGCATTTGGAGTGCCAGGCTGGTGCAAGGGTTTGCTCACGCCAGAGGATCAGAGGAAAATCATGCTGTATGGAGGAGGAGGGCCACCAGGGGGCACTCGAGCACTGTTCATCAATGTAAGAACACTTGCCTAAGTTCAGGTTAGGGTATGATGGTGAAGCAACTGATTTCTTTGGAAAAACAAATGTATTTAATTTTAAGAATTTTTTTCCTCATATGTAGATGAAGTCTAACATAGAGCCACAAATTGCATTATTAAAATCCATCTAAACTAAGATAAAATTTTATTACTTATCTGAATACATAGTTTCATTTCTCTTGCTTACTACAAAAAAAAAAAAGATATGATTTAGTAACTATGTTATATATTTTTGACCAGATGCTTGAAAATACATAGCAATAAATAGTGCCTAAAAGTCTTCTGTGGGAAAAATGTCCAGAACTTCTGCTGTGCCAAGAGGAGGTGCCGACAGGGTTCCTGAGCCGTCAGGATGTGCGTCTGCCGGGCTTGCTCTGCAGGGGCCTCCTCACCCCACAGCCAGTCCCGCTTTGCAAGTCCCCCAAAAACATGGGAAATGATGAACATGAGACTATTCTACTCTCCTAAAAAGACCATATTTTCACTTCCAAAGTTAACTTTTTATAAATACTTTAAGATAACATTTAAACATATTAAATATTTGCAGTTTCCATATGTAATTAAAACCTTCTAGATCTGTGGTAAATTAATACTATCACAGACAGTACCTAACATGGCATTTTCAAGCATAAAATTGAAATTATATCATCCTTATTGATATAAATTGATGTATCTCACTGCTACTGCTTCTAACTTTCTCTTTTAGAGACTGCATGATTTTTATTCAATTAATAATATCTTTCTTTTTTTATGCTTTTATCATGGAAATTTAAAACAAATACAAAAGAAGAGAGACTAAGATAATAAGCCCATTTATACTCATCTTCCAACCTCAATAATTACCAACATTCTGCATTATTATTTCATCTATCCCCCCCAACCTTTATTTTTCTGAAGTGTCTGAAGCATTTTAAAGCAAATCCAAGAGATCATCTTATTTCACCTGTAAATACTTGTTTGTATCACCAATAAATGAGAACTTCAAAAAAAAACCAACCACATAATCACAATATCATTATCCCATTGCTGGAGCTCCTAATGTTTAATTTTGTTTTGAAACTCAGTCAGGCAGTACCACATGCTCAATGAAATAATATTTAAGTCTTCAGAGCTTAAATGAGAATATGCTATAGAATGTTGAATAAATATTGAGTTTTTTAAAATAGAAATATTTTTAAGATGAAATATATTTGGTATATATATTCTACATTACTATTTAATTAAACTTTATAAAATCTCATGTGTGTCATTGGACAAATGAAAAGCACGTGCATTTCTGGAGACAGGCAAAGTCCTTTTATTTACATGGGTATGTAAAATTTTGTATATTTTTATAAGTTAGATAAATATGTTCCAATGTACATATTTTTGTTTTATTACCACAGTCTGTCTGGATAAAAATCATATGAATGTGACTACATTAGCTAAACTGGGTCTGCTGTGAGACTTAAGACTTTTTGGTGCACAGCTCTGTTTATGCTGGCTTCCATTCTTTTTTAGACTTTATGTGATGTAACGTTCCCTATAAAAATCTGACATCAATAAGGTAGGAACTGACTCATTACATTTTCTGAAGATAATCAGTGTTTTTAGGCTTTTAGTATTCTCCTCCGTGCCCGTCCATATTGATATTAGCTTCAGCCGAAGCAGGCATGACCACAGGGTTCGAGTACCTCAAATAACCAAGCTTAAGAGCACGCGGTGGAGTTCAGCTAAGACCAGGGGAGGAATGCAATTGCCCAGACTGAATGTAAGAGATATTGCACAGCATTTTAGGAATGTCATGTTTAGATTATATCTAATGGCCGTGAAGAGTAAACAGACAGCTTTTTCTCTAAGATCTTGTGATACTTCCACGCTATTTATAACATTATATTAACCCAGTGTATTGCCTGTGTGTGACAATTTTGCAAGGTTTTTCCTGGCAGGCTATTAACTTAAAATCTAAAAGAATGCACAGATTAAATTGCTAATACAATACAAGGATAAAGAAACTGTTGTTTCCTCAAATGTTGACTATCCTCTCTGCCTGCTTTATATAGAATTAGTCTTATGAGTCCTTGCTTTAGGAAAAGCATAGGAAAGGTAACTTTATCTCATCAAATACCTCTAAATTTTATTTGTTGACTGGCTTCTGAAGTTGTAAAACCAGAATTCTGTTAATTCCATAGGTAGAGAGATTGAATTCTTTCTTCAAATATAAAAATTCCTGAGCCCTAAGCCCTATGAATTATTTATACCTTGAGGGGTACTCGCCTACTGTCCTTTTCTCCAGGGAAGTCTGGTAGGGCAGTGAGTAGAGCTACATTGCTCTCAAAAGAATATATGTAGACCACCTTAAGAAGCAGATTTATTTGACAGAATTAGCTCTAGTCAGAATTTGACTAATTTAGAAAGTGTTAAATTTGTATTAGCAAGTAGCTTAAAACCGCGTTTTTTTGTTCAGGCTAAAAACGTCTGTTTAATAAAAAGTGTTAACAGAAGTGTTTTATTTAACACAAAATATTATAGGCTAATGTAGAATCTATTTTGTCTAATTTCCCTGAATTATAAAACTTCCAACATCATCATCTACTGGAAGTAGCAGCAGCAGAAAAGTGGAAAACTTCCACTTCTAGTGGAGTCTAGTACATGAGAAGGTACAAAACTTCTGTGTGAGACAGTCCTGGGTTTTAGTTCTAGTCCTGACACTGACCTTGGTCAAGTTCTTTACCTCTCAGAAATTGGATTTCTTCATCCACAGAAATAGCATAATAGTATCTAATAATAATGGCTGTGCTGGAGAACTGTTTTGGATGAGATGGTGAATATGAAGTAGCTAGCTATCTTAATCTGGGTTCCCCTGGAAGCAGACCCCAAGGCAAGAATTTGAGTGAAACTGGTTAATTTGGGATGTTCAGAGAATATGGTAGGGAAGTAGAAGTGATCGAGTGACAGGGAGGCAACCAATAAAGAGTACGCAGGTAAGCCAGCCACTGCAGGGGGTACCTGGAGCTTAATTCTGTAGAGAAACTCTCAAAAAATGTGCAAAGCACATGCCTTAGAATTGTCCCACCCAAAGGGTGAGGGAGCTGGGATATTATTACACCAGCTCCTGGGATATTGCCCCTTGAGGGTTGCTGTGGGGATTTGAATTCCTTAGCACTTTAGTCTGCACCCACTCAGAGCACGGAGGCACAGATGTTGGTAGTTAGAATTTCACCACAGCACATCAAAAAGTCCAAGGAATGTGAGATGGGCACTAATATGTCTTCTACACTAGGACATTGTTTGCCCAGGGTCCAATGAAAGATAGCTACTAATGTAAATTAAATTGACCTCTTAGAAGATATTGTCATTGGATACTATAACATACTTTTTCTTCTGAATTATTTGGTGTAAGGCTAAGCTGTTGTAAAGAGAGACTCCAAAATACAGTGGTTTAAAGAATGAGACGTTTCTTTCTCACATAATAGTCCAGAGTTCTGTGGGACAGATCTGTGGGACTCAGATTTAGGGATTCAGGTTGCTTCAATGTTGTTGCTCCATGATCCACAAGGGTAATGTCTTTGTTTACATGATCAAACTAGAACGTCCCATGTCTAAGTTTCAGCCAGTGGGAAGGGGAAAGGAATGGGGAGGAATGTGTGCCCATCGTCTTAGGCTCAGACCTGGAAGTGGCACACAACATTCCTGCTCATGTGCAGAGAACTTGGTTATGAGGCCAAATTGCAAGGGAGTTTGGGAAATACTAGCTAGCTGGGTAATCAGGTAACTAGCTATAACTTAGTTATTACGGGAAAGGGGAGAATGGCTTTTGTGGACAACCAACACTGCTGTATCTTTGTCTTATAGTATTTATTTTAGGCTTGAATCAGCTTCTTGTAAATCTCATTCATCACAGAAAGAGGACAGTTGAACCTGTCAACTAATCTGGTATCTTCCACCGAAATCCCATCACAGAGCGATTTACAACTGATGGCAGGGCTCGGATTTCACTCCTCTCTCTTCCTCACCCGGCTGTATACTCACCTAGAACCATTCCTGCTCCCTCATATTTTTGCACATTTGAATGCTTGAATGTCTTGAGTTTTCAGTAATGTATATTCAAATCGAGGCTTACCTAACCTTTTTTTTGCCTCTCTTCTACCTCTGACTGAATAACTTCTACTGCTTCATTGAAGAACAGAGAAGTGAAGTGGGAATGAGTGAAAGTCACTGCAGGGAGTCCCGCAGTCCCGTACGTAATAACTTCATAACAATAGTTTTCGAAAGTACAATGTCCGAAAGTCCCCAGCATGCTGATGTATTACACGAGGGATTCTGTTCTCAGAAATATAAGAAATAGTATACAATCTCTAACTATATTTTAAGAAAAGGCTGCTTTTCTTGAATCTAAGCAACCCAGATGGTAGATGAAGGTCTTCAAAGGTGTCGGGGCCCAGGGCTGGGGGCCTCTGCTGCCCGTTCCTTGCATTAGGGATGGTCCACCTTCCCTTGGGTCTGCTGCTTTTCTGTATTGCCCTGAGCAGATGGCTGTGCAGTCAGTACTATTTAAATCCCAGTGTCGGGTCTCAGTAGGTTCTTAGAGCAGGGATAGGGGAAGAGGTCTTTTGCTGTCAACCACCATACTATTATGTGGTGCACATGTGACCCACAGCAAGGCTCTCCATCTACCATTTGCTTGGTGCTCCTTTTGAGATAGAGACCAAGAGTGGGTGGAGGGTGGGGATAGGAGGGGAGGTTGCATAGGGGCATCATGGGAAAAGCAGATTCTTGACCCTTGGCCTCTGGGTAGGCCTGTTGGAAGCTCAAGAGAGGAGTGGAGGTGGGGTGGGGTCTTCAGTTGCTAGAGAGGACATATAGGTGACTTTCTATCAGGCATAAAATATGGGAGACTGCTGGAGGGTGCTTCTAAAGTCACAGGCTGGTCCCCACAAACATGGGTCAGTGAGAGACCCCCTCATTTGCCATTCTAATGGTGACCAGCAGCAACAGCTTGCACATAGTACTACTTTGTGACAGCTTGAAATAATTTTTAGTCAAATGATTGGTAAAACCCTGATTTAGACCCTGTGGTTTAGAGGAATTGATGCATGAAATATGAAAGTGTGGGATTTTTGAAATTTTACTGTATAAAACTTGAGGATCTCATAGATGTATTTCAATGACCTACACAATTTCTGTCCTTGTAATCATGAATATTTGAGAACTGGCTAATCTCCACTGTATGTATGCAGTGTAATTTTTGTCTAGTAGTCATCTATCTGGATCTCTGATTTACCCAGACCCTTCTAAAAAGAGTTTCTCTTCTTCACAAACTCTTGCATTCAAGAAGAATATTTATGATTCTTTGTCCTAATCTTATTTCATGTCATTTTAATTATAATTGTGTGTATTCTAATTATATATCTATCATACCAAGTAAATGAAATTTCTTGAAGGGAAGGACAAATTTATGACTTTTTATTCCTAGGAACATGCCTTGCTCACAGTGGGTACTCAATGAGTGTGTACTGATAACAATAGAATTTATAAAGCAGAATGTCTCCTCCTTTACTTGGCTTCTTATACCTCTTCTCATTGGTATGAAGCATCTAAAGATATTTTACAGAACTATCCAGATTTCCATCCCGTTTCCTTTTGTTAAATCCTCTCTAACCTGGATATGCAACATGGAGCTGTATTTCTGGGAATGTTCAGTTCCACAAGACGAATTCTCAAGAAGTTACCTTGGAAATGCAGGGATTTAGGATTTGGAGGGAGCAGCTTGAGTTGATGAGTTAATAGAAATTCTTCAAAACTTGTGGAACTCAACCTTTTACTCCTTTCTAAATAATTTTTTAGGGTATAGGATTCTGTTTCCCCGTAGTGAGATCCTGCCTCACATACTTTGCTACTCTTTGAAGCACAATTGTTCTCCGATAGTTCATTCTTAACATTTCAAAGAAGCTTCAGATATTTTCCTTAGGTTTATTAATCATAAAGGCATTATAAACCCTTTCCAGAAAAGTCCACCTGGCCTCTTTGTGTTTGGTCCTTCTGTAACCCTGATTACGTAGCATTTGTGTACTTTTCCATTCATGTTTCCAAACTTGCACATTGGTAGAAAGAACTTTATTTAGTTGAGTTATTCAAAATCAGCCGAAGTCACAGTATACATGAGCCGCAATTGTGGCCACTGCCTGGCACTAAATAGAATAAATAGAACCATGAACCCATTAGAATGCCCTTGTGAAACATCACAAGCTTTGGGGACCTCTCAACAATCCCTGCTCAATATCGGAAAACTATTTAATGCCACTCTAAAACATTAAGACTTGCAGCTTAGGTTTGAGACACTTAAATAAGTAAGCAAAGCCCTAAGTGGAAACCTGATATATGATACTTTTTGGCCTTTCAAAGACAAAATCACAGAATGATTGGATATTCAGAACAGGATCTTAGATCTGAAATCAGCTGAACACTGACCTCTGAAAATCAAATGATTCTGGCAGAGTATCTTACAAAGCACATTTGTTTTTCCAGCTTATCAAGTCTGTGTTCAAAATCTTAATTTTGAATGACATTAAATACTTTTCTCACTATATGCAAAACATGACTGAGAATGAACAGCCTTCTGTATGTTAGTTATTTTCTTTTGCAAGTATTAAACCAAAGCATTTTATTTCCACCTCTTCCCTTAAATCATTTTTCATTTGCAATCTTCTACTTCTGAAGCAGAGTCTTGAGGCTTAGAGGTCCAGGATAAGAGGGCAGGCACTCAACCTCTTTAACAAGACGATTGGGTTGAAAGCAAAACTTGGTGGAGTTGAGAGATTTTTTGTTTTCTTTCAGTCTCCTTTAGCTTTGATTTTGCTTACCAAAGAAAAAGTCTGAAAAGCCCATTTCCATTTAGGATCTGAAAGAGATTGCCTTTGGGGCTAACCTAGACTAAAGCGGGACACAACCACGACGGGCTCACCTTGGCTGTGCAATGTGGCTAGGCAGAGCCCTTAAAGGTTAGCTTTCCTGGACCTCTCCCCCATCCCATGCAGCATGAATAGGGCCCAAGAGTTCTCAAAACTTCTGGAAGAGGAACTTGCAGAGCAGCTAAGTTGAGAGCCAGCGGGCCTGCCTATGTCCCAGTTTGAGACTGTCCCAGTTTACCCAGGTTGTTCCAGGATAATTATAATAGACCTCCTGTCACTCTCACAGGTGTCTCAATTTGGATGATAAATTTAATTGTCAGCCTAGCCATGGAGCTTACTGAGATGAGAGTCATTCTGAAGCAGAGGCAGGATGTGGACCGTTGGGCCAGATGTCTGGATGTAGGAAATGTCACAGCTGCA
The DNA here is from genome assembly GCF_057802395.1 of Ceratotherium simum simum. NCBI lineage: Eukaryota > Metazoa > Chordata > Mammalia > Perissodactyla > Rhinocerotidae > Ceratotherium > Ceratotherium simum. The sequence goes on along the minus strand of NC_141918.1, from coordinate 2,175,627 downwards.
GGGAGCTCTACAGCACTGCTGAGAGCTGAGCTGGAGCTCCATTAACCAGGGAATGCTACCAAGTTTTTAGTCAGCTAAGAGACCAGATCAAGGATGATTCCAGCAAAAGAGTTTAGTCATGAATGCCAGCAGGGCAAGCAGCAACCAGGTGGGCCTGGACATCAAGCCTAAGACTGGGGACTTCAAAGGTTCTCTGTCCACACATAGACCACAGTCTTCCCCCATATGCCCAGACACCAGCCTGGTGTCTGGAGAGCAGAGGTGTGTATGTATGTACATCTGTGCTGGTTCTAATGGATGTGGAGGAAGACTGAGAAATACGCATTTCTTTTCTAGACTGATCAGAACATTACCTAAAGGGACTGTTTCAATTACTAGATGGAGCTAAGTTTTAAAAAAGTTTTCTCGAGGAAGGTTTAATTAACTCCCTCCCCTCTAACCAGCTGATGGAGGTTTGTGAGGAAGCTCAGAGCAGTTTAAGTCAAATTAAAGGAGTTAGTTTTTCTTTGCGTATCTAAGTTGCAGTATGTAGGTAAATTTGTGAACCACTAAATGTATATAAAAGCAGTCTAGTGCGCTGATTAAACGAATGGCCGGTGGAGTCAGTCTGCTTGGGCCCAAATCCCGGTTCTGCCAATTACCAGCAACATGCTCTTGTACTAGTCACCTAACTTCTCTAAGTTTTAATTTTTTCATGTATAAAACGGGGTTGATAATAATGCCTAACTCTAGGTGGTACTGTGAGAAGTAAATGGGATGTGTGTACCGGGTACATAGTATATCTGCGACGAATGTTAGCTGTCATTATTAATCTCGACAGTTAGAGTTGTCTATTTCATAAGCTGGATAACTTAAAAGTATATATATTTACACCAATCCTACCTCTACTGATAGGATTCAAGCTCCTTGAGGGCATTAGAGTTTCTTTTATTTGTACCCCTCACACACGTGTTAACTTCTCCATGTACTAAGGATTATCAATAAATGTGGTCCCTTCAGCTGTTGACCATGGAAGGCTCAAGTTCTTCATAACATACTACAAGTCATTTTTAATTCTCTCTCACCTTCAGTATGCAATCTATCAGCAAATATTGTATTTTCTGCTTCTAAAACACACTTTAAATCCATTTACTGCTCTCCATGTCCATTGCTACCACTCTATTTCAAGCCACCGTAATCTTTCACCCAGATTCCTGCAACAGTCTCCTCATTTGTATCCTCTTTTCCATTCTTGGTCCTCTCCAATCTATTTTTTTTAATAGTGAATGGAGTATATATAAATCAGATCACATCATTCCCCTGCTTAAAATATTTAAGGGCTATCCTTGTCTTAGAATAAAATCCAACTTTAAAAAAAACTCATAACCTATAAAGTTCTAAATTAAGAGCTATAAATTCAGACTCCCACAGAGGCCAAATCAGCAACATAAATGAATGAAAAAGGCTGGGCTGGGACAGTGGTGGACATGAGGTCACAGGCCTTGTCTCAAAGGGGTGGATCCAGCTGATGTTTGCTGTGTAAGAATGCAGGCCCACTGCTGATAGATCTTTTAAATTTTTTGAAAGTCCAGAAATTATGATGCGATATCTCCTTATTTTCGACTTTGGCATAACTCATTTAAGAAAACACACACACAGCTGTGGATCAGATCCAGGCCTGAGACCTCTTCTACATGAATGGGCTCTTACGTAGCTTTCCAAACTTCTCTCTCCCATGCTCTGCCATTACCTTCTTTACGTTTCTTGAAGGTTCTGTGCTCTGTTCCACATCAGAGCCTTTGGACATGCTACTCCCTCTGCCTGGATTATTCTTCCCCTCTGTAGTTTGTATAGCCTTCTTATCCTTCAGATCTCAGTTTAGAACGGCAGCTCCTCAAATAGGCCTTCTCTTACAAGAGTCCTTAATTTAGTTCAGGTTACTTAGAAAGCAGAACCTGAGACGAGGATTGTGTACTGAGCTTTCTTTGCTAGGTGGACTCCCAGGGCAGTGAGACTGAAAGAGAAAGGAGGAAGGATGGGAAGGAATGCGAGGTAGAGCATTACGATGCTGGCCAATGCATCATGACAAGCCATTTAAGAGACATGGTCACAAGAGATGGACTGTATGGATAAACATTGGCTTCTGTTGGGTATTCTGGGGGAGTACCAATCTGGGGCTTCTTGTGTTCACATCCTGGACTGAGATTCTTAGACAATAGGAGTGGTGTACATTTGTTTATCAAACCCACTGAAACCTGGTGTATGGTGATGAATTCTCAGCGTTGGCTGTTTTTTCCCTCATCCAGAGCCGAGCCAAGATGGATAAACTTTCTTCTTATTTTCCAATGCCTGTCATTTGTTTTTTGTTGTTTTTTTTTTTTTAAGTCCAAGGGTCCTAGCTTTATTCAGGGGTCTTAGTCCCAGATCCTAATCTTTGGGACCTGAGGCTTCATATCCTATTCCTACCTGGCCATTAAAATCTATTGGTTTCTGGGGCCGGCCCGGTGGCGCAAGCAGTTAAGTGTGTGTGCTCTGCTTTGGCGGCCCAGGGTTCACAGGTTCGGATCCTGGGCACGCACCAACGCAAGGCTTGGTAAGCCATGCTGTGGCGGCATCCCATATAAAGTAGAGGAAGATGGGCACGGATGTTAGCTCAGGGCCACTCTTCCTCAAGAAAAAAGGGGAGGATTGTCATCGGATGTTAGCTCAGGGCTAGTCCTCCTCACAAAAAAAAAAAAAATCTATTGGTTTCTGAGGCTAATACCCAGCCCCAGCCCCATGGACCGCGTTGTCAGGTCACACTCGCTGCTTTGGTTTTCAGTTCCCTCTTTGTTTTCGGCCCTTAGAGGTTTCCTATAGTCTCTTTCATGCTCAGCTAGGTTTCAAAAAGAATGTCTGTGATATTTTAGGTAGCATTTCTAGGTGTTTTGTTGTGAGGGCATTTTTAGGATTTTTAGACTATAGTCGAATACTTTTGAAAACAGAAGTCAGACACATTTGTTGGTTTGATTTTTGTCTCTCTCCCCCAAGGAACAGTGTGCTCTTCAAGGGCAGGAATCTTGCCTGTTTGAGTCCTGTGCCCACACAACGTTTGGTACAACGCCTGGTGCTTGTGACATACTGGAAGAAATGAATCTTGATAACGTAAATGTGGCGTTGGGGATGTAACTCTGCTCTGACTTTCGGAGAACAGTGACTCTGTTTTACTCAGCTTTGTCCTCCTAGGGAATTTAATATGGTTTCAGAAATAGAGGATGTTTTCTGTAAATATTTGGTTAATTTATCTTTATTTATATGAAAAAGAATTATAAAAGTAGTGCCTTTAAATTTAGTTGTTTCGGGAATGTTAAGATGGATATTTACAGTATTAGTTTTCAAAGTTTTCCCTGATCCCTGAAGCTGTAAGTAATTTTTCCTTTATATATTTCTCATAGCTCTTCTCGCTTTGCCCATTTTGTTGTGTATGCCTCATTTCCACTGCCAGACTCCGGGCTCTGGAGGGCAGTCTTGTCTGTAGTACTCGTTTTTTTTGTGTGTGTGTGAGGAAGACAAGCCCTGGACTAACATCTGCCAATCCCTCTCTTTTTGCTGAGGAAGACTGGCCGTGACTGTGCCCATCTTACTCCACTTTATATGGGATGCTGCCACAGCGTGGTTCGACCAGCCACCGCAGTGGAGCGTGGGCACTCAACCGCTTGCGCCACAGGGCCGGCCCCTGTAGTACTCGTTTTTAACCCTCTAGTGCATGCAGGGGTTTTCAGCCTCAGCACTCCTGACACTTTGGCTGGATAACTCTTTGTTTTGGGCAGCTGTCCTGTGCATTGTAGGATATTTAGCTGCACCCCGGGCCTCTACCCACTGGATTCCAGTAGCAATCCTCAGTTGTGACCACCCAAAATGTCTGCAGACATTGCCAATGTCCCAGTGTCCCCTGGGGGACAGAAATGCTCTCAATTGAGCACCATCACTTTAGAGTGCCTTACACAGAGTAAGGGCTCCCCGTTTGTTTATTACGTAAATTCTATAGCAAAGTTTGATTGAATCACACAAAGGCAAACATAGGATTGAAGTTTTCCTGAGGAAACTGGTCTAGTGTTGGTAGTGTTGGACAAACCTCTTGTTTGCAGGTCTGAACTAGCACTGGGACGAGCTGTGCTGCTGTCACCACTCGCTGCCAGCTCCTCCTCTGAGCCTGGCCTCTCATCCTCCTCTACATATTTAGAATCTGAAAACATCTGCAGATTTATAGTTTTGGTGTATAGCTCAAGTCCATTGCTTCCATAATGCATGTATTCATTTTCTGACAAATGCTGTTGGCCAAATTTACATTCCAATGCACCTGCTTTACAGATGGCAGAATTTCTAAGCACGTGCAGACAAAGAAGATTAGAATACTATTTTTTGGCATAAGTGAGCAAAATTTAGCCTTGGAATTTAACATTTTTTTCCTTTAGCAAGGCTACAACTAATTTAATCAGCAATTTTTGAAAAAAATTCCTGCTTTCCTATTTTTATGTGTTCTACAGTGTTTTCAATAGCTTAGAATTATGTATAAAAACCTGAGCAATAATTTATGTTTTGTAAAAAAGGTGTTTGTGTTAGAAACAAAGCTTATAACAAGTAAAACATTTCAGGTAAAAATAGTTTCAGGCACTGAAAATAATTTTAGATAATGAAAATCGACAGCAGTGAGCCCAGCAGCACCCTTGCCTACTCTCCCCTCTCACGCTCCGTTCCCACGCTATGGCGCTGGCTCCCCTGCTCTTATGCACTGTGGCTGGCAATGTGGTGGTGGTGGTGGAGGCTGCAGAGTGGTGGTAGCGTGTGTGGATTCAATTCCATCATCTCCACTTAACAATTGAGGAGGGGCTGGCCTGGTGGCACAGCGGTTAACTGCGCGCGCTCCGCTGCGGCGGCCCAGGGTTCGCCGGTTCGGACCCCGGGTGCGCACTGATGCACCACTTGGCTAAGCCATGCTGTGGCGGCCTCCCATATAAAGTGGAGGAGGATGGGCATGGATGTTAGCCCAGGGCCGGTCTTCCTCCACAAAAAGAGGAGGATTGGCAGATGTTAGCTCAGGGCCCATCTTACTCACTCACACACACACACACACACACACACACACACACAGACAAAAACAATTGAGGAAATAGGCTGAGAGGGATTAAATCATTTTTAAAAATAGTTCCACTAGTTGAGGTCAAAGCAATCTCCTTTTTCCCAGGACTCTTTCTGCCATAAGCCATACTCAGATAGTGATGCTATATTTCAGACATTGTTGGGGAAGTGCAAAAGTGTTTCTCTGTCCCCTATCGCTGACAGTCCACAGCTGTGCAATGGCTGAAGCTGTCTTCAGGTGAGCCCTAGAGGTGACAATGTGTCTTCCTGGCACCATGCAGAACGTCCAGGCAGCACCCAAGCACAGCCTGTGGCTCAGAGGGAAAATGTCTCAGGAGGAAGTTACAGAAGCAGAGGCAGTGATGTGATGTGATGAAGAATTAAGACATTTGTAAGGATAAAAGAGTAGAAAAAGCATGGAAATCAAAGTAACTGTAGCTCATTTTGAAGAATCATGAAAAGACGACTTTTTTCTTTTTCCCTTAAGCAAATATTAAAAGGAATTCAATTAATGAAACTGAATACCAGACCCACACCAGACAAAATCCAGCTGTGTTCGTTTCATTATTACAGTATCTTGAGGCAAATTCATTGAAATCCTGAAGAGTAACAAGAAAGGCAAGTCATCCCAAGCGCAGGTCTTCAAGTCTCCACCCCAGCAAAGTACTGGAAAACCACGCCAGTGAAAAATGGTGTTAAATAATCTGATTGTCCTACTATGAAAACAAAATATCAATTAAAAAATTTAGAAAACATATGGGAGGCTAACCATTGTAATTATTATGGTTTATGTATTTTAGATATAAATGTACAACACATGCAAATATATGTACATATGTATGTATTTATGTATTTCTGTAGAAATTCATATGCATGTTATGGGAGGGAGTATCTATATCTATTTATCTTTATATATCTATCACTTAATGAGATAATACAATAATTTATTAGTTTTATCACCTGTCGTTTTCACTTAACTTTCACTGAATTTCTTTCCAATTCATTAAATAATTTAATATTCTTCTGTAATGTTATTTTTAATGGCTAAAGAATCAACAAGGAACTCGTAATTATCTTATAGAGGTCAACTTGTTTAAAAAAATTACTGCTTTGTAATTTTCATTTACTTTTTTATTGTCTCACTCTACCTAATGATTCCAATTCCTGCATTCATTTTTATATTATATTTATCTAACCCTAGGCTTTTTAAAGAAGTTCTTTCATCATTTTGTCACATGGTTATTACCTGGTAGTCATCATGGTGACTAGAAGGAGGCTTGGAGGTACAAGATTTTTAGATATTTCATCCTTTCAAAAGACTTTCCTGTCTCTGATTATTTGTTGCAGCTCTCCCAGGAGGTGGATTATTACCCCATTTTCAGGTGAAGGAAGTAAAGAATGCAAATATGAAGCATACATGAGGGCCTGCTCAGCTGTCAAACGAATACAAATTCACGTACTTCTGAGCATTTCTCACCCTAAGTGTTTCAGCTCTGTGACAACACTTCCTGTTAGTCGGCACCTCTGTTGGCCTCCAGCTTTCCTGCCTACACGTCCTACTTCCCTGATATGGTCCTTTCATTATCACACAGGTACAACAACACGCTGACAAGAGCACAAATGGAGCCCGTCTCCCCAGTGGTTTTAGGACTAATTTGCCTCAGGCAGGCCTTTCTAGTTTGCTTACTTTTTTTCTTGTTGAACTTTTGATCTCAGTTGCTAATAGTGTGTATTAATATTATAAATCCAATTGTTTTCTTAATTACCTCATGACATCAGTGGAATTCTCTGTGACTTCCATGTAAGGACTCAGACCCAAAGAGTACAGTTCCTATACATACTTTAAGATGACAATCGTATTAGCATTAGTAATTAAAATAGTAGCTCACATTCATTGAGCGTCTCCTTATGTGCCAGAGAGTAAGCACTGTTTTGAAGGCATTTTATTGCAGAAGACTTAAGCCTGTCTGAACGTGGGGGATGGCTAATGGTTACCCATTACTCAGCCTCAGTGACTGTCAACTCTTGGCCAGCTGGTTTCATTGTCCTCTCACACCCTTCTCTTCCTTTCCTCATCCTGGATTGTTTTCAAGTAAATCCCAGACATCATATTATTTCATTTGTAAATATTTCAGAAGGTAAGGATTCTTAGACATTATATATTTAAAATGATTTTTAACTTTTTATTAAATTATAACATACAGACAAAATTATATAAATCATAAGTGTACAACTTGATTAATCTTTGCAAATTGAACACATTGGTATAACTAGCAAGAAACAGAACATTGCCAATGCCACAGAAGCCTCTCTTGTGCCATTTCCAGCCATATTCCCACTTCCCAAGGGTAACTGCTATCCTGACTTCCAAAACCATAGATTAGGTTTGCCTGTTTTTGAACTTTGTATGTATGGAATCATAACAGTGTACTGTTTTGCGTCTGGCTTCTTTCATTTAACATTTTCTTTGAGAGATTATCCACATCGCCACATGTAGTTGTAGATTGTTCATTCTCATTGCTGTAGAGCATGCTGTTATCTGACTGTACCTCAACGTGTCCATTCAATTGGAGAAAGCATTCAGAGAGAGTTTCTAGTGTTTGGCTATTATGCATAGTCTTAAGTTCTTTTATCAATCTTTGAGGTAAAAGAGGCTTAGGTGAAATAAAGTAATTTGCTAAGTTCACACAGGTAATAAGTAATGGTATCTGAATTCAAACTAGCTTTGCCTGAGTCCAGAATCAGAGATCGTAACCACTGTGCTTTCAAGGCAGCCCATTGTGCAGAGTTAGCTATAATTATCTATAGAGTGTGTATATACAAACCCATCAGCTTTGTGGAGAAAAGGGCACTATTCTGCATGGCTCTGTGCCCAAGCACTGGTTTTCTAGTGCTGTGTCTATTCCTTGGAGAGTAAATGTCTCATCCCCTTTTAAAAAAATTGTTGAAAATCATCCATTACAACTAAGAATTAGAGTATTGAGCAAGAGTAGGGATGACTCTGGAACAGGAAAGGAAGAAGGAAATACGCTCAGGAGACTCTTACCTGACCCTATTGAAAAGTAGGACGCTTGCCATCTGTAAGCATCTGCAGATTATGGTCCTGTAATACCTTTCAGGGTCAAGTTCTATTAACCCACTTTCAAGGACATAAACAAGGAAGTGGGAATTTTAATGTCTAAGACATGCAAGTGCTTGCTTTGCTCAAGTAAATGTAAAAATATTATAACTTTTTACAAACCTAGTCATGGCTCTCTTTCTTCTGAAGCTGTTGGGAAAATAAATAATTTAATTGAATATTTTATAAATAAATGTAGATGTGACACAGTATTTGTTTTATTTGTAAACAGGACAAAGTAGTTATTTTATTATGAATATTTGTAGATATTACAAAGTGTTACCACTATTTTTTCAAAAGTTCTGTAAAATCTAAATAGAAGCATAACTAGATTAATAGAAAATGCAAGCATTTTCAAGTTGTAAAACCTGACTATAGCAAATGTAACACAATATCATTTTGATACCAAAGAACTAGCTAACATATAGTGATTCCCTCCACCTCCTCAATTGTTTTTGTTTTTTCATGTTTCTTACATCTTGAGGAGTTTTGATTGTGAATGCATAGCTCATAAACATTTTAAAATTGCTTATCAAATCATAGACCAAAATTATATTTTTAGAATGTAATTTTAGAATTTCATTAGGCAGTGAACTCATGCACCATAAAACATGCATTGTTTGTTTTAGAGAGAATACTGAACAGCTCATATCCTTTGCTTAAAAATAGACCTTTTTTTTTTTCCTCAAAGCAATTATCTTCTTTTCAGACCAATTTTCTCTTCTCTGGTGTTCAACAAGACTTCAGTTCCAATGAGCTTTTATTTTACTATGCTGATCATGAAATTATGCCACTTTTCTTCTATCTGCCTCAAAGCTGTGGAATTTTAAATGTATTTTTGGGGGGGTCAGAAGCATACATATTCAGGTAGAGCACAGTCTGTATGTGTTCACTCTCAGTGATTGCTAAGCGCAGGCTACTGTGACTATTAAATGTTAGAAGCAATTAAGTGGTTAAGAACAAAAGTTTTTGGAACGAAACTCCCTAATTCAGAGTCTGGTTCTGCTGCTCACTCGCACGTGACTTTGGTCAAGTTAGTTACTATCTCTACGCTTCAGTTTTCTTGCTTGTTAAATGGGGGATAATAATAATGCCTACCTCACTGGGCTATTGTGAGAGTGAAGTGGGTTAGTATATGTCAGGCCCTCAGAACTCTGCCTGGCATATAGTAAGTGTTGCACAGGTATTTTTATTATTATCCTGAAATCTACTACTTGCCTTTGAAATTTTAATAAAATTCAAAATAATTAATTCACAATCTAAGAATTTCTTTCTACAACTTTTAATATGCAGCTAATAATGACCCAACTCTGTCCAGAGAGCCTGGGAGCATTTTCCATAAGTTCACAGGTAATATGCTCTAAAGTTTTCTTTCTCTTTTCTGTAATCTTTTACACGTTCATTTGTTCCTTCAATCATTCCTATTGATTGACCCTTCTGTGCTGCCTGAGTATTCAGTAAGGAACAAACAGGAAACACTGCCACCTGGGAGCTTATACTCCAGTCTCCGGCCGGCCCTTACACAACGCATAGAGTGTTTGGAAACTCCCCTCATGGGCCCCCTTTTCCCCCACCCCGCCCCCGAACATTGTTTTTAAGCAAATGTCTATTTTTCTCTTCAATGCTCTATTAAATAACTTATTTTTTACTTTTGAAAAATCACCATGCCTCTTTAAACACGAACATTGTGGTAAACTTTGGTTTTAGAAATGGGTGTAGAGATCATGTGCCAACTCCCTTATTGAATTCATTTGCTTTTTGCTCCCTGATAACATTAATCTATCTTCTTATTGAGAAGTTTCATCATGACTCATCCTTGAAGTTGGGAAATTCAGCTTTGCTGGTAAGTGTATCAGAGGTTCTCAGAATGCTCACACTTAAGACTGTGGGAAAAGGATGCAGCTGAACACTAATATATTAACAATATGTGTTGAAAAATCAGTTCACTGTTGACTGTATACAAAACACAAATTTCTAATAGTCTTAATGGTACTACTTCCTCTGCGGATTATGGATGCCTTTTGTCTGAATAATCATTCCCCGGGGGGAAAGCCTTCAAAATAAATTCACTTGAGAGAGCCAGAGAGAGAATGTGTGTGTGGGAGAGAGAGAGAGGGAGACTGATTACTGTTGAGTACTGAGTCAGACAAGCACAGATGCCTAGCATAATTAAAGAACATAATTCAAAGGTAGCAACAGTATCTAATTATGTGAAATATTCTGTGTGCTGTTGCTTGTTACCACATTGCTTAAAATAAACTAATAGCAACAATGAACAGCTAATCCAAGGGTTAAAGAAAACAATGGTGGGGGACTAGGTCTTCATTAAAGAAAAAGAAAAAAACAACAAACTAATTGAAAACTGAAAACTAATTGTCTGGACAGTTAGGGAAGAAATAACTATCACCCTCTTGATGGAATTACCTTAGGCCTATAAAGGCAAGTGGGTTATTTCCCCTCAGTTGTCTTGGCTTTGGCTCCAAGTGTTACCAAGATAAGGAACTTGCAGGTGGGTGTCCTTCAACGGTCTCTGTCTCCACCGTGGATGGTGAAGTCTGGCGCCAGGTAGCCAAGGAGTTGAGGTCTGAGAAGCTTTAGCTTCTTGATATCAGTTTCCCCGTAACAAACCTCAAGAAATGGGAATTAGACAAAACATCAGTGTGAGCCCAGCTTGAGCTCACCAGGGCTTTTAACAATTAGTAACTTCTATCTGCCTTGTGAAGTTCAGGGATACAAAGGTTTAAAACAACTAATAGTTACATATGAATGTAACTTAGAAGCAGGGAAAGAGGATGAGTGCGTTTGGTTTTTAACCCCATATATGCTGGGTTTAGTATAGAGGAACTGATATCAGGGCTGATATCACAAGCTTTTCTGCTCCGTTTGGGATTGCAGACATCTATGAAGTGAGCTCTGAGTAGGAGCGAAATGAGACATTTCTGGAGTCCTCTTTACTGAAGCGGTTTTCAACCTGGGGCTGCTGCATGTGGGATATGTGTGTGGGGTGTGTGCATTTTTCAAACAATAATCTCCCCACAACCCCACCCCTTTGTAATTTTTTAAAAAGTTCTCCTGATGATTCTGAACTATCTCATAGCCCAGTCACACACTTCCACTCTTATCAGAACCCACTGTTTAGGGACTGTGAATAGATTGTCTCTAAAAGATCCATTAGTGTTCTAGAAGAGTCAGTTACTTTCACATAAGAACACTTTATCTTAATAGAAGTCCTTTTTTTCAAAAATCAAGCTTGGCCCAGACCCAGAAAGACTAAGAATCTGAACAAATGCAATTTTATATGTGAACAGTAGTAAACAAATTAATGGAAACGATGAATGCTCTTAGTGTGGTGGCTGGGATGGGAAGAACTGGGATGTTTTCTAATGGGTTGAAGTGTGGGGGTCAGCTAACCTTGGAGGTGAGCGTCATTTCTTTAAAAAGGACACACACACACACACACACACACACACACGTATACTCCTTGTGAAAAGTGGTAGCCTCTCCCAGAGAGACGTTAAAGCTATCCTGCACATAAGCCACTTGTTGCAAGTATGGAATGCTTAAAATATGAAACCCGTGCCTCTGCATGTCTCCTCGGTCCACCTTCAGTTTGTATGTCAAAAAAAGGGTATCTGTAAACTGATAAATTGATCTCAGGAAGGGGGGCAACCTTTATAATGGTATTGGTAAGATTTTTGTAAGGGCAATACTTCAGTGTGTTAACCAATAATGTGTGTGTGTGGGTGTGTCTCCCTTCCTAGGTTACCCTCAGTGCCTCTTACTGTTAACTTCAGGTATGTAATTAGTAAGAGAGTCCCCAAAACTAGTTAAACACACATTTTTTCATGAGTCTTAACTTTGGCAGATTCATACTATTTTATGATATAGAATAAAGCAAATAAAATATCTTAAGACATTTTTCATGTTGGAGTTCAGGGTAGAAGTGACCACTCCCTAGTTTCGGAGACTCGAGGGTTAATGATGAGGGGAGGCTGTCTACGACCCAAGGCAGCTCAAGTCTGGGTTTTCCTGGAGTATTCTCCATTTCTTACTTTGAATGAATGACCTGAGTGAGAATGCTAAGATTTTCCTTCTTAACCTTACTCTTTTCAAAAACATGATGTTACAGACATTCCTTTCTGGTAACCTTATTTTAATAACATTGAGGTACATAAGCTGGTCAAGTCTGATATGACTGGGTCAGTCATCTAGCTATGAATGTAACACGCCGATGTAAAAAACTGTCTGGAAATAATGATCTCCTATTGTGAATTTTCTAGAGAGTTGTGATATACTTTTAAAAGCCTTTTTTATTTACGAATATCTATTTATCTGAGAAAGCCTAATTGAGAAGAATATTGCACTGGTAAATTACTCTGCTCAAGACAACTGCTGCTGTTTCTTTTCAGATTTTAAAACCTAAGTCCCAAATCACAATCTGTATTTAAGAGCTTCAAATAATAATTACCTCCCTGTAATGAGCAGAAGTTCTTAAAAGGATATGACCGTTTCCCGCAATCTTTGACGGAGTGAGCAGAGCTATATCCACTGATAACCCAGCTGCCGAGGAACCGAGTAAAACCGGCTCCAAACTTCTCAGCTGTTGACAGGCTTGACTTGCTGAGAACACTGGTTAAATATAGCACACGCGAGCTCAGCTCCTCAACCAAGTCATGGCTCTGACAGTGTTGTGAAGGGGCAGAAGACAAGAAACCTAATCTCAGAACCCAACAACACCTAGCAACAGTTGAAAAAACTTTTAAACAAAAGTCTGGGTGGGAGATATACTACAGCCTCCAATTTCTGCTGATCGGGATTTTAGGGAGAAAAAGCTGCTTTCCCTTTCTCTCTACTCAGTTTCCTGCATGACTTCAGCTATTGGCCAGTCCTAGGAAAGAAAGTGGGAAAAGCTTTTTCCTCTGTATTCTTTTGGGCTGGATAGTTTTCCAGGACTCCAGTCTCTCTTGGGCTGTGGGACAAGCCACTGGGTTCTACAAAGGATAAGCTACCTCCGTAAAGGACATACCCTTGGCTACACGAGCTGCTGTCAGGTAAGACAAAAATAAATAGCTTCTTACTCTCTTAAGAAATTTCTGCTTCCACGAGAAGAGAGTTCTCTCCGATCCTGTGTTGTCTGTTTCCTTGGATTCTTTACTGTTGCATTATGTGATAACACAATTAGGAATTATAATAATCATGGTGGATTATTTTTAGAGAATCAGAAACATGATCTCTTTCTCAGAATTATACGTATTCTTTTTTAAACATAAAGATTGTTATGATGTTTTAATAGCCATCAAAATATTTCTGCCAAGTTATCATTCTTCGGCAGGTAACAGAAACATGACAAAGGACAACTTCACAGCTCCTTTCACGATTAGGATGGCTAACCAGTGGAAGGGATATTTTCCTAGAAGCAAAGTAACTTTCGTATATTGAAACTAGCTGAGCATCTTGTGTGGTCAATGAGAGGAAAATCCTGCCTGGTGTTTGTATCGCTGTATGTGTGACTTGCTGCTGCTATGCGCTTCTCCTCTGCCTGGTTCTCTGATTACGCAGGTACACCTTGTGCCTGCTCTGACCTCGTTACCTGATAGTCACCCCAAATGCTTCTGACTAGGTGCAAAGTATGCTTGGTATTAAATCACCACTTTTGTAGTTGTTGAATATAAACTATTCAGGAGAATGTTCTTTTGTGTTTTTCCTCTTTTAAATAAATTGAGTAATTGCTTGTATATAGATAAAACAGATTCTGATTTTTAAAACTAAAATTGAATTTATTAGAAAAAATCCTTTCTTAAGTTGCATGTGTGTATGAGTGTGTTTACTATGGTGTGAAGGAAACCCTCCTTTCGTTTGTTAGTGTATTGTCTCCCCTTCCATGAGTTGCCCTGCAATTGTATCAGAATTGCTTAGAGTATCAATTTCATGTTGAATCTGACAAGCATTATGGGTGTAGGTTGGTGATGTGGTTAGTATTGACACCTGGTATCTGGAGTTGGGTTGGATTGCATAGGAAGTTTGTTCCTTTAAAGGAACATAATAATTTGAATGTATATTCTAATCTAAGGGTAATATCAAAGAAGATACAGATGCACACATTTTAAAAGGAATTTTTGAGTCTATTTTGTCAGCCTAAGGAAACAATTTACTCAAGATGAGTTGTGAATAAACTGTTTGTTGACAAATAAGAATGTATCAACCCTTTCAGTTGTTATTTTTTCAGTTGTTAAAATGTTCTTATTTTAAGAAAAACTAATGCTTATATATCGTATGTTCAGGAAAATGAAATAGAACATACATTTCAGTAGGTATTGTTTCATAACTCTGATTACATGATTAGTTTACAAAGTAAATGAAGCTAATCATATATAATGAATCTATATAAGTAATAGTGCAAAATGCACTCTGGAAACCTTGGTATCAGAGAATGAAACTCCTGGTACCTTAGTGGAGATGAAGTATCTTTGTCTTGAAAGAGTTTGAAAAGTCAGAACTAAATGCTTTACATTTTTCTGGTTTTTATCTTAGGAAGGGTCACATTGTTGGCTTACAAATGTACGTGTAAGGCCAAAGCCAACTGTTAGTTCTAGGCATGTAATTTCTTTTGGAGTCAGTGGAACACAGTGTAGATAAGTGAGTACAGCATTTGGCCCTGAGTGAAAGCCATGGTTCCTGATGAATTGATTTTTGAGTATCCTTGTCATCATGGGTGTTAAGTTTACCCTTGAGAATCAAAAATAGCTCAGGTTAGGGGCCGGCCTGGTGGCTTAGCGGTTAAGTGCACGCCTTCTGCTGCTGGCGGCCCTGGTTCGCACCCTGGGTGCGCACCAACGCACCACTTGTCAGGCCATGCTGTGGCGGCGTCCCACATAAAGTAGAGGAAGATCGGCATGGATGTTAGCTCAGGGCCAGTCTTCCTCAGCAAAGAGAGGATTGGCATGGATGTTAGCTCAGGGCTGATCTTCCTTACACACACACAAAAAAAATAAAATAAAACTTCTTTAAAAAAAAAAAAATAGCTCATGTTAGACCGTGTGCTTTCCTCCAGTATATGGATAATCAAGCTCTCCATGAACCATGTAGATTCTATTCTGTTCATTCAAGTTTATGTTTCTGTGTTGTTTTGGAATCCTCCCTTTCTCCTTCACCGTGAGAGTTGTTAGAGTCCATTGCCATGTCTCCCATCACACTGAGGCCTGTTCCCTTCACCTCAGTCTGGATTGTAACAATGCTGCTCCCTTCCCACCCCTCATTGCCATCCAAACCACCTTACCCATGACCATGGAGTGAATTTTCCTAAAGCATTGCTGTGCTTGTCTCTCTACTCTTCAGCTATCTTCTGGGATTCCTAGTTGCTGCCAAACACCTAGCCTGGGTATTTTGAAAATCTTCCATCATCTGGCACGTACTTAGCTTTTCCAGTCTCAGCTCCCACTACTCAACAAGTGTCCCTCTGCTTTGGATATTTCAGATTTTGGGCCATTCTCCAAACACATACACAGTGCACATTTCAGTGCTCCACCTCTGCCCATTTCACTCTCCCTGCCTGGAACACCTTTCCTCCCCTTTTCTGTGGAGACCTTGTCCACTCTTTAAAACCCATATCAGTTCTTCCACTTCACAATGATTTCCTGGACCATAACTTTTAGAAGTGATTCCTTCTTAGTGTTGATAGTTTGGTGCTCTGTTAGAATTAAGGTACTTTGGAGCAGGGTTTGCCTCTTTGAATTCAGAACAATTTTATGAATGTGATTAGCTGCAAAGCATTGTCCTAAGCATCACTTAGCTTTGGAGCTTTTCAGCCCCATGCACATTGTGGATGTTCTATTAATATTTTTGGCTCTAGATTTCTGGTAATGAGTATGTGAGAAAGTATAGATAAGTATAAAATCAAGAAAAGCAGTTGTAAGTGTGGTTAATAGCTTTTTATCTCAAAAATTTCTCAAGGAAAGTCTTCACAGTTCTACTGTGCACAGAAAAATTACTATGCTCATGTACCTGATTGTGGAGATGATGTACCTCTAGAGAAGGAAATAGCAAGGGGGATGTGTGAAGACTGTGTATATACACGCATGTCCTGTGTATGCACCTGGACCTCTAGAAAATATAACTCATATATTTTTATCATCTTTTGGTACCAGATTCTCTTTGTAGTTACCTTTGGTACTATTCATTTAAATCATGGCTCCTTCTCTTTGTGGGTCATCATGGATTAGAATCTGGCCTTGAACATTAAAATATTTAAATATCATGTTATGATCCTTTTCTTTCTTTTTCCCTAGATATTTAAAAAAAGAAACATGTCTCAGTTTTCTTGTTAAACATGCACAAAACCTGTAGACCAACTGTGTGAGCTAAAGCATGGATCATGATTTTGAAGCATTTTTTCTGTGTTTACCAAAAGAAAAGCATTCTCTTTATATTTTAAGAAGGCGAAGGAGGTTAAAATTACTCTTCCAAATGGGTGTTCAGCAAGAATCACTATGGGATTTTCCCAATGAAATTTGTGAAATATTTAATATATTCATTTAGCAATGGTTTCCTTTTTGGCTATAATTTTTACTTATTCTTTGGAAGTAAAACTTTGCTGTAAAATACATATTCTAAACTAATGCTAATTATGTTTTTCTTTTTTGGAAGATGAGCATTTTTTCATAAAACAGGTGACCTAAGAAAGAGGATTTTACAGAGCTTGTTTCATCCACATTTTCGCTCATTTGTCTCATCTCATTTCTCTAAACATATGGGTCTTAGAAAATCAGCATCGTGGGAGGTGAGGGGCAAGCTTAGGTTGAGACCTATTTCAGCAGAAAGGTTTAAGAGGAAAAGACTGGTAACATCTTGTTAGAAAAATGACATCTAAAAGCCTGCAACATAAATTTGTTTATACATTAATTATTTTTAATGTATGTAGCAATAGAATAAAAGATAAGCTAATAAAATACATTTTATTTCCTTACATTTGAGTTGAAGAGGTAACAACAAGGATGTGTTCCTCAGCGTGGAGGAGGGGGCAGGAAGCACTTTAGCTTAGGCGAGCTGATGGCCTGGATTCAGATTTCAGTTCACTGTGACCGTGGGCAAATGACTCTCTGTGCCTCAGTTTCCTCATCTGTAAAGTGAGGATAATAATACTATCTTCCTCATAGAGTTGTTTTGAAGATTAAATGAGTTAATAAAACTTACAGGTGCCTGGTAGACTTTTCAAAAAATTTAAGCTATTATTGCTTTATTACCACACCTTAAATGTAGTTATCTGTTTATTTTAATGTTTTTTGCGTACAAAGTTCTTGGGTACAGATAGTCTGTGAACTCAGGTTCATAGATCATAGGAAAGGCAGAAGAATGTATTGTTTAAATCTGGAATCCTGTTTGGGACATACTTTGCTGCTGGGTACTCTAAGCTGACATAGTTTGAACGCCAGCCAATAATTTAGTATGGAATTTATGTTTCAAACCCTCCCTTATCACTCAGCAGTCTGCCGTCTTACAGAATCATTACTAAAAAGGCTAAGAAATCACCCGCAGCATAGATTGTTCTATGGTTTCTATATTTGTACTTAGAGATAAAGTGTGTTTATACATAGTGCTTGGGTGTCTCTTTTATAGCTGACTACCCCGGGTAATGTATGGCAACAGAGACTTCCTCCTCCATGGAGGGATATGTTATTAAATTTATCATTCTTTACTTCTTCCCTTACATGTTTTGTTTTGTTTTACTAACCTAGTAACAGATAAAAATGAAAAGACCAAAAAAGGTCATCTCATGCTAGCTTCAACCTTACCAAATGGAAATGAATTCTTGCTATTCATTGCCCTTAATCCTATTCATTCTTCTTAAACATGACAAGAAAGTATATTCCAAGGCAAACAAAGAGAAAGTGTTATATCATAAAGATGTGTATGTATGTTATGGGGTGCTTACTATTCTGTATATTTAATTTAACAAGTAAATTTACCCTTGTAAGCGGGGAAGTTTCTTAGTAGTATTAGTGTCAACAAAACTTTTGCAGGGTAGTTATGGTCTAGACCTGTCCATTTTGCTTTATTTTTCCCAATTGAAAGGATGAGTTTCTGAAAGATAAGGCAAACAGTTTTAGGGTTGTCATTCTCAAATGAAAACCTTGTTGTGGAAAGAAAGAAGAAAGGAAGGAAAGAAAATAAGGAGAAAACTTTTCCTGGCTTTACAGAATACATTATAAAGGTTCTAGGGCAAAAATATAGGAACCTCAGGAAGATATATTGGCTTATCTTCTTCTTTTTCCTTAAATGGTCAGTCCAACTCTTAGCTAATCAGAGCAGGGAAGAGGCTGCAGGCGGAACACGGCTTTCCCTGCGGCGGCAGCTGGGGCAGTTTAATTCCAAAGGCCAGGCAGCAACTTGTGGAAGAACTTGGGATACGAAAAATCAAACGTGAATTGAGCAGCTCTGGCTGGCTGTCACCCCGCTGACTGCAGAATTTGAGAAACTCCCCCCAGGGAGATGAAGGAACACGACCTGAACCAGCACTCCAGTCTCTGAGAGCCTTGTTTGAGGCCCAGCAGCACTGAAAAGTCAAAAGAAAGTTGGTGTTGCTTTTCCTTTTTGGGGAATGGTGTCACTGTGCATAATACTGGGTGATTTATGTGTTTCTGAGGTCTGTGAAAGACAGACTAGAAAGAATTTTTAAAGCAAATGCAGAATTTATCTCAAGTGATGTGACATTAATTGAGCCCTTAAGGTTAAGGGATTTTTCTGTTTTTGCTTTCTTGCTTAAATGCTGTCACCTATCTCCTTCACCAAAACATGGATGAAAATGATGATTGTTACTTCACTGGACAAGGACCTTGTACGTCTACACTGGAAAATAGTCTTTTTTTGCTTTTGCAACAATTGTAGCTGCAATCTTCCCAAGTTACTTTGAAGAAATGAATTATCTGCTGTTTCTCTTTGTGAGGAAAGGGTGTAAGAAAGCCATGAAATGGACATATCAGAGTTGGCCTAATACTTTCTTTAAAAAATGATCTGCTGGGCCGGCTCCGTGGCTTAGTGGTTGAGTGCGCGCGCTCTGATGCTGGCGGCCGGGGTTCGGATCCCGGGTATGCCCCAAGGCACCACTTCTCCGTCCAACGTGAGGCCGGGTCCCACGTACAGCAACTAGAAGGATGTGAACCTATGACATACAACTGTCTACTGGGGCTTTGGGGGGAAAAAAATGAATAAATAAAATCTTTAAAAAAAAAAAAAAATGATCTGCTAAAGATTTAAAGCCAAAAGACAATTTGATTGAAAACAGTAGGCTGCTGACATCACCAAGACAATCAAGTTACTGCCAACTTGCCTTGTTTATCTAAAAGATCTTTGCAAAAATAAGGTCCCCTCAACCCCGCGCGCGCGCGCGCGCGCACAGACGCACGAGTCATAGGCGATACAGTAATAGGGATAAATGGACCTTATTTTTTTAATATTGCTTTAATACACTTATGTCTTAAGTAACTCATTTTAGGGCCTGCTTCTTTGCCTGAGGACCACAGCACAACAGGAAAGGAAGAGGCATTGCTGAGCTCATAATGCTATTTCAGTGTGGCGGCCTAAGTCCACGAGGAAATGACGCCCTGGGCCTGCATTTGGAGCCTGGCAGTTACTGTGACGACAATACACACTGATGGAAAACAAAGATGGTCTGCTCGCCAGGGTGAGCCAGGAAGAGTTTTGCCGGCTCAGATTTTTGCTAATTATTCTATAAGTCTTGAAATGTGACACTGGAGGTATTCAAGGCTCTTTGTGTTTCGTTAACAGTTTAGTGAGTGACGTGCTCGAAGAGCAGCCTGGTATTTGGATGAGGGAGGGACCTTACACACAAGCTTAACTTTCACATGCTGTCTTGATAGATACCATCCTCTGAGTTGGACACCACCAAACCAACTGCTTTGGTCACAGCCTGTTGTTCTGGTCCTTGAGGAAGCCAGCTGCATTGGTAAAATTCACTCCTCAGGGACCCCTCAACTTTGGGAACATATCCCCACCTTCTGTATTCTGTTCATTCCATAAATCATTGCCTGACATACCAAGTGTTCCTCCCAATGACTGGGACATCTGAATCCCAATTCTTATATAATGCTATAGTAGATAATATAATGATAATAGTAGCTATATATAATTATACTATCTACATAATATATGTATAATATAGCTGTATATAATTATTTAGTACCTATAAATGATGATAATAGCTAGCATAGACTGGAGATTATTCTGTGCCAGGCATTGTGCCAAGGACTTTACATGGATGATTTTATTTACTTCTCTAACAACCCTAGAAGGCACTATTTTTATCTCTGTTTTATGGATTAGAAAAATGAGGCTTATAGATGAGAAGTAGCTTGCCCAGTGGTAGATTTGAAATTCAAACCCAGGCAATTTGACCTTATTTAGTTCTTATTTTCACCACTTTCTTGTAACATAGGCAGTTGTTCAAGGAAGACCTTCACCTAGATGACTGTGAGGTGTTATAGTGAAAATTGTAGAAGGTGATACTGCAGGGCATCAGCTGCCCCTGCAGTCTGAAAAGATTCACAAGAAGCAAAGAACTAAAAGAGTCAGGGTCAAAAGGCCAACTGGGGCTCTTCTCCGGGGGTCCCAAAGTAGAACCAGATGCTTCAGTGGCCAGTGGAGTTGGGCAACCCCGGGAGAGCTCGGCCTGGGGCGCAGGAATGCAGAAGCTCTTCTTCCACTTGTTGATAGGGCGATGGGGCTCTTGGTTTCTACATTGCTGGGTTGATTCCCTGGGAGAGGATGCCAGGGAGCAGTTGCTTTCATGAGCTATTGTGGCTCCTGTTGTAGCCAGATCTTCTGATACCATAGGGGTTTTGGTCTGTTGTTGCTCCTGTTGACAACTCAGAACTCTACCTTCTACTGTAACATTTGAAATGCTCTGCAGCTCTCTGCCTTTGGCATAAGCATTCAGTTTGTTAAATGGGTTCAAGAGGGAGTGCTACAAAATACCTACTCCAGCTGTTGCTAGCAATATTCCTTGCAGAAGCTCTTGATGGTGTGTGCATATTGGTTGGAGGAGGCAGTGAAGAAGGGTGCAGAAGGTCTTGTTCCATATAAGAGCTCTTATTGGCTCCCAAAGACTTTGTTTAGGTAGTGAGTTATCAATCTGGTAGCATGTTGTTCCTTCAAAGAAAACAGAGAGCTTGCTATAGTTTAAGGAAAATTACCTAATACTTTTCAGCCAGTGGTTTGCTACTGTGCAGCAATTGGATGTGTTGTTTAATTCTTTTAACCAAGAGTTATCTTTAATGATGCTAAATGTCTGACTATTTGGATATAAATGGAATTTTTGAGTTTCAATTTACACGTATGGCATTTAACTTTTGAATTGCTGAAGTAAAAGGAGAGCAGTTCTAATAAAATTTTGATGGATCAGATAGTGCTTTGCTTTTTCTTATGCCAGTGGCCGTAAATACTTTTCCAGTGTATCAGGTATCCCAGGTGGTGGGACTGAATATCCCAGGAAGGGGAATGTTTCATGTGAAGTGAACACATAACAGAATGAATCTCTACCCCCTGAGAAATTCTATTCTGTGAATTGAAAACAGTATCTTGTCACAACTATACAAGCACACCCCGACCCCCAACACACACACACACACATACACATTACTGGTCAACGCACAGGAGTTATACCACTACTTACTTGACAGGCTAACATCTTCCTGAAACAAATATACTTTTTGCTGTGAGGCACAGACCTGTTTAATCCAAACCAAAGGAAAAAAATAAAAGTAGAAATGTGTTAACATTTCATCAAGTTTCTCTGTTTCATTCACATGATCTCTCCTGATTTCCCTACGACAAATAAACTCAGAATTTCTCTTTTGTCCTCGCCTGTCTTTATGTGAAAAGGTGTAACAGTGTCAAAGGAGAGAAAGAAAGAATTAGTGTTATATCTTGTGGAGACAAAAGGCTTGACAAAAGGCTTGACTGGGTGGTCTCCGGAAGTTTTTTTTTTTTTTTTTTTTTTGTGAGGAAGACCAGCCCTGAGCTACCATCTGATGCCAATCCTCCTCTTTTTTGCTGAGGAAGACTGGCCCTTGGCTAATATCCATGCCTATCTTCCTCTACTTTATATGGGACGCCACCACAGCATGGCTTAACAAGCGGTGCGTCGGTGACACCCGAGATCCGAACCGGCGAACCCTGGGCTGCCACAGCAGAGCGCGCGCACTTAACCGCTTGCGCCACTGGGCTGGCCTCTGGAAGTATTTTTTTTTTCTCATTCAGTTATTCTAAATTTCTCTTGGCAACAAAAGTGAGTGATAACTTCCACATTAATCTTTAGCTAATGCCTCTTACATGGAAGATATTAAACAATTTATCATATTCATTCAAGAGTTCTCTAAGACATTCTGTAAGAGCTCCTGGTTCTCTTGGCACATCCATACCTGGTCTGATTTTGAGCAAGAATGGGGGCTCTGAGTCTTACACTGTCGATGATTATACAGCATGGTGCCGGAGCCATCCACACCCAGCAGGAAACCAGAGAGGGAGGAAACCTCTAGACTCTGAGCTCACCTGGAACTCTGAGATCATCTAGTCTTGTGATTCTCAACACTGCCTGTGCATCAGAGTCACCTGGGATGCTTTAAAAATGCAGATAGTGGGGCTGTGCCCCAGAGGTTCTGCTTTAAGTTGGCCTGAGTGGGTGCCCAAGTAGTGGTCTATTTTGGAAGCTTTTGTGTGATTTTAATGTGTATCGAGAGTTGAGAACCAGTTATCTAGTACAATCTCATCATTTTAAAGAAGACAGTAGTGGGATGAGGGAAGAGAAGTCACTTGACAGAAGTTACAAAGTGCCCTGAGTACCAATTCTGAGTCCCTTTCTATCACATGATCGTAACAAACAACGAAGTAGCTGATGTTAATGAGTGCTGTCTACATGTTAGGCACTGACCACCGCACGAGGCAGATATCGATACATTCTACGTTTTACAGACAAGAAGGCTGAGGGAATTGTCCAGGGCCCCCAACAAGCAGGTGGCAGATCTGGGGTTTGAGTCCAGGCAATTGCAGTCCTCAGCTTGTGCTCGTAATCTCTTAATCACTTTGCTGTTCTGGAGCCAGTTCTGAGAATATAAGGTGTTGAATGGCAGCTGACTCCCGCCCCCCACCCCGTTCCAGCATCGGGGGTCTTGTGGCAGCCAGCCTTGGTGCTATGAGTTCCCACTAACTGGGTTTGCTGCTTGACTAGAGATTGGGTTCCTGCCTTCTTCTCTATTTGCCCAATAGATGGGCCAATTGGAGGCAACCCATTCTCTTAGAGACTGTTCCAAGGTGCTCCATTTTCCCCTGTGATTTTCTTATGTTTTGTCTTTCCTTTCCCTTGTGAACTGATATAATATTTTCTGCCTTACTGTTGGGAACATATTTTTTTTTACCTTTCCATGAAAATTCTAACCACAAACTCTACTCTCCTATTCAGACCCTTGACTTTCCCCCTAGCCCTGTGACTTTGGCTGGGTTTGCTGTTTTCCCTGGGATTCCCCTGTCTGGACTTTCATCTCACCCCCTAACTTCTCATGATATCAGCAACAACAGGAAGAGATTAATCACTTTGCTTCTCTTATAGCAGCAGGTGCGTTGGAAACAAGCTGGCCTGTCCCATGGAACTGACTGGCCAGTGGATCATTGTACTCTGAAGACCTTTTAAAGTCTAAATTTTTAGGCAGCATGTGTAGAATTAATTTTCTGATTGATTCTGTAAATTGGAACTTCTACAGGGCAGGCTTTTTCAAATCTAGAGGTTTGCATTGTCTGGTTAAATGAACTTTACTAAGATGAAAATCACCAATGGCAAATACCGTAGCACAGATTTTTCTAAGAAATAGAAACTAAACAAAAAATGAAAAATTATTATAATTGCTCTATGATAAATATTTTCATGTAAATTAAAAAAAGTTAATGTGATAGATTTAGGTATGACTTGGGACTGTTTTTAGAATCACATTGCACAAAACAAATGCTCAATAAGTGTTTGTTAAATTGAATCCATTAAATGTCATGGAATTGAGGAAGTAAACATTACTAACCAGTTTCCACTGATTGCACTGAACATATTTTTTTTTTTTTTTATAAACACAGGAATAACAATCAGTGACCATGGGTGATTATTTCTCTGCTTTTCAGTATTCTGTAAAACCTAATGGTCACATATTGCTTTTATAACAATCCAAATTAAAAACCAACAAACATTTTAAATGTTCATTAGAGTGTCAGAGAATAACCAATGCATAACTGAGTGGAAGCTGGACTCTGTAGCTATGATCAACATGATATACGTGTATTTCAAGTAACAGACTAGTACTCTTACTTTGAATACAGTGGTATAAGACATAACCATGGACACAGGTCTAGTTGCAAATATTCGCCCCTCATCTTTTCACTCATGAGCCACAAAACACATGAAAAAAACACAACCGGTCTCTTATTGTGGTTCATTGGCTGGAAATTCTCTCATCCTCAGAAATCTATTTTGGAGTTGGGATTTCTTCACTGCCCTACAGGTGGTAAAGCAACAGCTGCCATTTAGTTCACGTGTCTGCTGACAGCTCCTGCTGATGAGTACCACTGAAGGCCCCTGTCGGCATCAGCGCTGTGCACACTACCCCAAGGGAAATGTTGATTATTGTTGCTTAATTGCCTTATTTCACCATATCTCTCTTTCCTGCATCACTTCCTCCAAATTCCAATGATGCTGTTATTTACATCACCATTCACATCTTCCAGGGAATAAAGTCCCAGTGGAACACATGTGTTCCTGGTGATGTATTGTGATGGAATCTCACCAAAATGAACATGTGAAACGCTGAGCTCAAACAGAGGCGAGGACAAGGGGGAAAACCAGATGAAAGTGACTTGTGGTTTCTCAGAAAGTGAAGAATTTTGTCCTTTTGAGAGAGAGATTAGAGAAAAAACCAGAACTCTTGTTTTTCCACATAGTATTAATGTATGTTTGTAATCCTACAATTTGATTTATATCTGGATTATATTATTATTTCAATTTCTGTTCCCAGACACTTTCATGGGAGTTGGACTTCAACAGTATTATCACTACTATTGTGTGAGAATTTAAAAGGATTTGGGCCGTGTGAAAGCAACTAATTATAGAGTGAGCCACTCAGTCTGCTTATCTTGAAGAACATGCCTTGGGCTCAATCAGGCAGGGCTGATGCTGGCAGAGGGGCTGGGCTGGGCTGGGGCTGCCCTGGGAGCAGGTAGAACACAGGCTCCAGATGTTCCGGCGTTAAATGACAGAGTGGTCCAAGTGAGCAGCTGGCGTCTGAGGGTCTAACGTGAGGCTGCGGGGTGTCCCAGCAGGCACGTGGAGCATGCTGTGTTCTGACACAGGCAGGGAGTCAGCTTTTGGTCAGCCTGTCACAGGAGCAGGGAGGGGTCAGGGACAGGCTACTCCTGGAGACGGAGCAGTCCTAGAGACTGTGAGTGAGAGGCCAAAATTGGAACACAGTGTCAAACACCCAAGATGAAGCTAAATCCAGGAGCACCGGGCTGGAGCTCCTTGTATCCCTCCTGCTTCCTGCTTAGTCCGCAGATTCACCCATTCACTCAGTATTTCCTAAGATATGTATGTGTCAGACACTGAGCTAGGGATTGGGATACGGTGGTGAATATTATATTACCTCTGCTCTCTAGCAAGGGTTCTAGGTAAAAACAATGGCAATTTCAATGCATGTGACTAGTGAGTAAATGATACGGTGTGAGCACTCGAGTGCCTGGTTTCCAGTGGTCAGTGATTGGTCCAGAAATCATGGATGGGATGAAGTGATTCTTGCTGTGGGAAAGGGGGACTGAAGAGGCTGAACCCGAGATAGGGCCTGACAAACAAGGTCTAAGGGAATGCAGCAGAAAGGCTGCAGTAGGGCTCGAATGTCTGATTTGTTGCAACAAGTCTACATAGCTTTACAAATGGTGAGAACCTCATAAGTTGCATTCTTTCCACTTACATGATAATTTTAATGTTTTTAAGGATAATGTGATGAGGAGAATGCACAATATACGTGTATTTTCATCATACTTAAACCTGTAGTGGCCATAATGAGCCAGCCAAATATGCATCTTGTGGGCTAGAAGACCCTGACCCTCACCACTGAGAAGACCCTGAGTCTTCTTTCAAAACAGTGACCTCTCTTAGTGTGTCTAGGAGGGGGTGATGAATGCTTTCTATAAGATTACTTGCTTTAGGGCTTTTACAGGTTTGTCCACTTTGAAAAATACTTACGTATATTCACCGCTTCCAGCGCCTGATTGCTGCTGGAGCAGAAACCTGTGTGACTCGCCGGGAAGGTTGTAAAGTGCAAGTTGGGAGCACTGCTTTACCACAAACTAAAATGAAGTTTGAAACCACACTTATTAAAACACTTTGGTAATGGTGTCAGAATCAGTTCATATCAGATGAGGAGATCAAGGGAAAATAGTAGAAAGTCCAGAAAAACAGACACCTACATATAAGAATTTAGTGTTGGAAAGGACAGACATTTCAAATCAGAAGAGAAAATATGGATTTTTCAATCAATGGGGTTGAAATAATGGGCAAAAAATGAAATTAAAATCTCTACATCACACCTTATACCAAAATACATACTAGATGCACCAGAAATTTAAGTGTAAAAAAATGAAAGTGAAATGCTCGAAAAAATATATGTAGCTGAAGTGGGGAAGACCTTCCTAAGTAAGACAAGAAAGCCGTAAAACAAAAGATTAAAATATTTTACTTTATAAAAACTGAATGAAAACTTTTACACAGGAAAGAAGCCCACCTCATGAGCAAAGTTAAAATGCAAATAGCAATCTGGACAAAAATATTTGTGAAAAAAATAATCAAGGACAAATATCTTTAGTATAAAGAACTCTTTTAAACAAATAAAGCAAAAAAGACACAACAATAAGAAAAATTGACAAATGATATAAAGAGTTTTTAATAAACACGTGAAAAACTAACTTCACTGATAATTAGAAATTTAAATTAAAAGATAGTATTATTTCAATCAACACATCGACAAAGACTCGAAAGAATCCAATTACCCACTTGCTGCGGGCCTGAGGAAATGGACACTATATACTGCTGGTGGGAAAGTCAACTAGGACAGGCTTCCCGAAAAGCAGTTCGACAATATGTGGTCAAGATCTTTACAATCAGAAGATAAATAAGGCCACTTCCATTTTGAAAAATAGAAGAGTCAAAACACATGTGATGCTTTTGAGAATGCATTGTTTTCTCTTCCTCTCATTGTTCTCAAATATATTCTATTGACTTCTAAAATTTGGCAGACCTAGAGGCTCTTGTTTAAAAAAAAGTCCACATAATTCTTCCTCAGTAGCTTGATAGGATTTCCTAGGAGGGACCTTGCTCCATCTGAGTTGTTCAAACAAGGCTGCATGGTCCATTCTGCCTAATCACTGAAGTGCCAAGTACATCTTGATGGCAATATATTTCCTGGGTAATGAATGTTATTATCAAAACAAACTGATAACCCAAATGGACACACTTATGAGGGGATCTTGAGGGTGAGAGACCAAGGGGGTGGATGAAACGGGGCACTGGAGCAAGAAATTCCTTCCCATGGTTGCTACTTTATAACACTGCTCAGGCTCTTCAGGCTTGAGAGTTGAACTGATCCAGGAAAGGGGTACTAAGGTTCAGGTTTTGGGCAATCTGCTGGAGTACTAAGGTTCAGGTTTTGGGCAATCTGCAAAGTTCATGAATTATTCTAAAAAATTGTTTTACCATAACATTTTTAGATACTGATAGATGCTAAGAGATGATTGACTCCAGCCCATTTTTTATTTTCTTTTATTTATTCATTTTTTTTGTGAGGAAGATCAGCCCTGAGCTAACATCTGTGCTAATCCTCCTCTTTTTGCTGAGGAAGACTGGCTCTGAGCTATTATCTATTGCCAATCCTCCTTTTTTTTTTTTTTTTGCCCCAAAGCCCCAGTAGATAGCTGTTATGTCGTAGTTACACATCCTTCTAGTTGCTGTATGTGGGACGCGGCCTCAGCATGGCCGGAGAAGCGGTGCGTCGGTGCGAACCTTATCCGAACCCGGGCTGCCAGTAGCGGAGCGCGCACACCCAACCGCTAAGCCACGGGGCCGGCCCAACTCCAGCCCATTTTTATGAGAGATGAGGAAGCTGAGACCCAGAAAATTTGACTTTCTCAAGGTCATATAGCTTATTAATTCAGATATATGAATTCACAGACAAGCCACACCATTGTGCTGCATATCTTTCTGGAATCCAGAACATTACTGGACTTGGGGTATTTCCCAGTATACTTGTTGTATAATCTCATGATCTCTCTGTCTCTTCATGCCTCTGGCACCTCCAGATGTTGGGCTTTTCGGAACGCCGGCAGCTCACTCCTCATCAATTCTGTTATTCTGGGGGATGGAGGGAGGCTGGTTATTGAGCGGTGTGTGGTGTGTGTGCGTCCTGTGAGGGGTCTTGGGAGGGTGGTGCATGGTACGTATGATGCCCAGCTGCTTGTCGCTGGTCTGACAGCAGGGATATTTTGTGAACCGGCAGCAGGCAGTGATGTGAGTGAAATCTCACCAAAGACCTTGTATGCTAACGTTCTTGTGCTTTCTTCTGGGGAAGCCCTGTTTTGGAAGAAGCCACTCCTGAAGGGTTACCCAGAGTGAAGTTGGGCACTAGGCATTTTAAACCAAGGTGGCATCTAGATCACCTTTGCTGTTTGGTCCTGCAAAGAATGTGCTGAGATGAGAAGTGATGGTTTATCAGTTTGTTGTCCTTCCAGGTATTCTTTTTCATATACTGGGCACAAGTGAATGAGTTCCTTTACTTCTCTCAAACCCACAGGAGTGAGCCCAAACACTATATATAATTCTGTTAATTAGAATGTAAGTGTGAATAATAGCAATCGCTGTGCTTTATTTCCAACTTCTGTTTGGTGACTCCTAGACCCAGTGATGTAACGAAGAACACACTAGTCAATGAGTCCGTCACATTGTCCATTTGTAGCCCTCTCTTCTTTAACAGGCAAGCCAAGGATAGTCTCATGTCCTTGCTTCCTGTTGTCCCTTGTCGTCTCCCTTACCTACTCCCACGGTGATTGTAGGAATTGTTTCCCCATCTTCTCTTTCTACCTGGGTTCAGGCCTTGATATGTGTGAGTTTTGTCCCTTCCCTCACATGAGGGCCTTCTCTGTCAGGCTCCTAATCCACTTTCCATGCTTTCCTGGGCTTATTCCTTATTGTCTCCTCTTTTCCTTCTTCTCAGAACACTCTTTCTGTTATTTCTCTGTTTCAGCCAGTCTCAGAGCCTTAATTGTTATTCACAAAGAAAAATTTGTTACAGATAATTAACCTTCAACTTCAAGATTTATTATCAATTCCAATCAAAACTGTTAACCCCACTCATTTTCTGAGAAATATCCACCTTAGAGAAGGGAGCTGCAATTTCTTCTAGATTGTTGTATAACAGAACAAAGTATGAAGTACAAATTACTACTCAATTTCCCAAATGCTTGGGAATAGGAAGATGGTCTGACTTGACTCTCTCTCAGTTTTTAATATTTGTTTTTCTATTCTGGAATTTGGTGCTTTAAGAGGAATAGGGTCTACTACACTAAAAGATTGGAAGAACATGGTTTGAGTACAATGATTATAAAGGATGTTTAATATACTAAGAAAAGGTCAGAATCTTGGTTACATAAAATCCTCAGCTAAATTCCAGAAATTTTTCATAAATGCTTTTATTTAAAAGGAGAGTTATAAAATGTGGATTTAAAATATGTATGTGGAATGGATTGGGCACCATTATCTAAGATATTCTTGAAAAGATTCTATATAATGAAGGCATGTAGTTACTTTCTTTTACCCAATTTAGGTTTCTCACTAATAGTGGTTTATTTATTTGTTTAATTTGGTTCACACCAAACTGAAGGTTACATATAACCTCCTATGCTGTGTATGATCTGGACTTAACTACAGAAGCAATTGTGTATGTATTTTTCTACTTACAGCCCAATTAAACTGAATGACAAATTAGGAATAATAACATCAATAAGACCTGATCTATAAACTGTCATGTGAATATGACAATCATTAATGAATTAATCTTAATTTTAATATAACTATTATAGCTATTGGCTATGGAAAGAAAATAAATGACAGAATAATAATAATCAGTTACTTTTATTGAGTGCTTCCAACACACCAGAAACTATACTAGA
The DNA here is from genome assembly GCF_057802395.1 of Ceratotherium simum simum. NCBI lineage: Eukaryota > Metazoa > Chordata > Mammalia > Perissodactyla > Rhinocerotidae > Ceratotherium > Ceratotherium simum. Next base: position 2,145,155 of record NC_141918.1, on the reverse strand, counting down.
CGCTTTATATGCACAGTATAATAATAACTATTATTTTTCCCATTTTATGAATATAATTATGCTATTTTTTGAATTCTTCCTCAAGATATGGTCTGACTTCTTGTCACCTAAAATTTTGGCTTATTTGAAACTCAGATATCTAGGTTTTAGAAAACAGGGTGCAAGCTCATGGGATAATTTTTTCCCTCATGGATTTTCTAATACATGGTAGTTTTGGTCTGTATACAGAATTGACTATGAAATAAAAAAATTTACCCACAAAGATATTATCAAAGGGAAAAAGGTAAGCCACATTCAAAGCCATTTTAACTTGCTAAACCTCAGAAAAGGTTTTTATTTTAATAATATATTAATATCATATATGTAATATATGTGATATAATGTGTAATAATATTATATTATATTATTAACACGTGCTGGGGTGTCCTTTGTAGGGAACGGTGAGATCACAGACAATGCCCAGCCACCATAAATATGACAAGGGCTGTAAGCTGATTTCGGGAGAAGAATTGCGTTAGCTCTGAGCCATCCATTGTTTCACGCTAGATTCCCCTTGCGACTAGTTGAGGTTATAAAACACAATTTTCCTTGTGGAAAGCTAACCGCTCTTAGCGACATCAAATCTTTACCCACTTCTCTAGAACTACTTGCATTGACCAGCCCCGACTATATGTGATTTACAATTGAAATAACATTAATTTATACTTAAGATACATTTTAGGGGAAATTTTTAATTATACTCACTTTAAAATAGAGATCAATTAAACTTTGATATGATCGTCTTTAAATAGCTAATAAGTGTAATAGTCTCATGTGAAGAGGAAGCCCTGTGCCTCCTCCGCGGAACCTGCTCAGCAGTTCATCCATGACCCCAGGTCAGCTGCAGACCTCCTGAGGAAACGCTGCCTGGAGGAAGACAAGAACTAGCATCTCAGGGGGACCCACAAGTTCCATAGTGGAGATCCTATTTTCTTTCCCTGTGTTTGCATGCACTGACTATTCTCGAAGGCGGGAGACTGTCGGCTCTGACATAGGGCTAGTTACTATATGATAACCACCTGGCGTAGTGGGAGGTGGCATGGAACACAGCGTGGGTGTTTAACTGAAGACATTTACTGCATCACAGCTACGTGAGTGCAGCATTTTTGTTGTAGTGAAAAATTGGAAACAAACATATATGCTTATTAATAGGGCATTATTAATCAAGAAAAGGTGGAATTTGAGTTGCTCTCAGTACATCCACATAATGACAATCTCTGCAGACATCAAAGAGTAAGTGACTATTTAATAAAACAATATATTAAATAAAAATAAATACATTACAAAAAATATCTACTTTAACATTCTATTGAAAAAATTAGAAGATTATATTCCAAACATTAACAATGATCATCTCTGTTTGGAAAGATAAATGTGTGATTTTAAACTTCTACAAAAAGTATGCGTCATATTTAATAAGAAAAAAAAGTTGAAGTTATTTTTAAACGACTTAATGGATTAGTTCACATGGCCAAATAGATAAGGAGTATTCCATTTAAACTCAAAATTTAATAAGCTATTATCTAGAGGTCATAATGCCAAAATTGTCTGTCTGTCTGTCTGTCTGTATATACTAATAAGCTACCTTCTTCCATAAAAGACTTAAGGGGTTATCGTATAGATTTGGTAGGGACCGTTTTACATCGTCTCAAATAAAACTATAATGTCTCTATATTTTTAAAGAAAACATTTCTTGGCTAGCATATGCATGGACATTTTGCTTTCCTCAAAACGCATTTGTTTTGTTTATTTTTTAAATTTGAAACAATCACAAACTTACAGAAAAGTAGGAAGTACAGTACAAAGGCTTTTTTCCCCCTGAACCCTTGGAGAGTAAGTTTCAAATCTGATGTCCCGTCGTCCCCAGTTCTTTGGTGTGCATTTCCTACAAACGAAGATAGTCTCCTCCATGACTGTGACACAAACATCAAGATTAGGAAATTAAGGTTGATACATTAGTACCGTCTAGTCTTCAGAACCCATTCCCGTTTCCCGGTTGTCCCAGCAATGTCCTCTATAGCAAAAGGTCTTATTTCGGAATCATACTGCATTTAGTTGTGGCTCTTCAGCTTAACATTTCCCTAGTCCTTTCTGGTCACTTTTGAAGATTGCAGGCCATTTGTGTTGTAGATTGTCCCCTCATTTGGGGTCATCTGATGGTTCCTCATGATTAGATTTAAGTTATGCACCTTTGGCAAAGCATATGTTTTTTAATGCCTGAAAATGTCTTCATTGATACCAGAATTATAACTTCATTGACAAGAAGGCTGTAATTTAAACTTGGATTTCCATATGACTCTATCCTTTGTGACATGAACATCATTTTTGACCTTAATCTAGCCTGTTTCACTGCATGAATTGTGGTGGGAAGTCTCACCATCGACTTCCCTGGTGGTCTAGCTTATGGTTTCTCAACCTCAACACAAGTGACATTTTGTGCTGGATAATTCTTTGTTGTGAGGGCCTGTCCTGTGCATTGTGGGATGTTTATCCTTCTGTATCCTTGGCCTCTACCCATTAGATACCAGTAGTACCTCCCACCTGTGACAACCAAAAATGTCTTTAGACATTGCCAAATATCCCCTGAGGGGTGAAACTCCCCTAGTTGGGAATTCCTGGTGTAGATCATTTCTTTGGCTGGTCTGAACTCTATTAGTATTCAAATCCTCATGAAACAGAAATAGAATAGTTAGGCAATTTCTTTTCTTCCAATTGAGTTCCATCTTCTTTTGAATATAACCAGAATATTCTATCATATTCTAACAATGTTATTTTCTTTAAATACTAAATATGCTTAGTTCTAAAATAGTTCTCGGTGGTCCCTTGGCAGGACATGAGACTTGTGTGACTTAAGGTGCCGTTTTACTAGTAGGCACCAGTCTTGGTGAGCACCTTAAAAACAAACTTCTTTAGTGTTTGTATCTTTTTAAATGTCGTTCATCTTTCAAAGTCTATTAAAAAAAGACAAAGACAAAAACAGATACCTCACACTTTCCTCCATAATAAATGGGACTTTATGATTCCATTGTTCTCTTCATTCCTTAAGGGCACTTATTGTTTGGTCTATACATTTTGGCAAGTAATTATTTTCTAATTAGCACTTGATTTTTGTACCTTCTTTGTTTGCTCATTTCACCTTGTTGTTTTGTACTGGCATCTAACTGGAGGCTCTTGAAGGCAGAGACATACCTCTTCTGTACTCTCTACAACCCTGACATATGGCTGAACCATGTACAGTAGATGCTCAATAAATATGGGATTCAATTCAGCTGCTTATGCTGGAAGTAGTTAAAAACTGAGTATTTTAGAATACGACAGATTCCCACTAAGCTTACCTCTAGAAAGGACAGAAAAGAAATTCACTAATATATATCAATTTTTCTAGTATTTTATATTTGTTAGTCATTTGCATTAATATTCTCAGGAAGCAAATAGTAGCTATACTCATTCTGTCAATGAAAAGGTGGGCTTATGGCATGTAAACTTGTCATATGGCTAATGCTCTGACGTGAACAGTCCTACCTTGAGGACTTCTTTTCTCCTCTACAGTTTTTTAATTTTGTGAACAAAAACATGGCCAAGCGCCCCTCAAGGATTTCGGAATGACGGGCTCCAGATATATGTCAACACTTGAAACTTACGATAGCAATCAGCTGAAGTTTTCTCTCCCTTGTTAAGGTTGGTTAATTGTATCATTTTATGGTTTTACCAAAAGCAGTTTTTACCTTTCACCAAGTGGTAGAGGATACTCGTATTTTTTTGTTGACTGTAGAAATAAGACAAATTTTGACAAACATAGAGATCCTATAAGATTTAGTTGTTATCATGGTGAAATACTCAGAGGGGCACAAATACATTGTGCCAAGAAAAAAATTTTATTTTGGACCTAGTGAGAAAAAGACACTTTATTAAAATTAATTACAAACCAAGTAATTCTTGCAGTACCAAATTGGTGAGCTTCCTTGCAATACCTGTAGTAGTTCAGCAATAAATACTTTTTGAGATTACAACCTAGAGGTAAGTGTAAAATTGTTTAATTATTCCAAATATTCAGTAAATAAATCAAATGAAATTCTTCTTTAATAAGTAATGAAATTGGTATGAAAAGTCCTAAGAATATCCTATTGTTTTTAAAAAGATAAGACTAGCTCTTAGTGAGTGTTGAATGATCTTAGAAGAACAGATATATTCTTCAAGATGGTATTTTTTTTACTTGCGATGTAGTGTTGTGCGATCTTAAATACAACCCAGTATCATTTGAAATATAGTGACTGCAGAAATATATCTCAGGCAAGCACGGGGCTTGGGTCTGTTGGCCAGTGCTGTACCTGGAAAACTGACTTTCCGTTCACCTCAATTTACAGTAAGCTCAGAAACATGCCAGGATAGTCCCCAGTCACCCCTGTACACAGGTAGGTACTAATCTAAAGTTCCAAAACACAAAGATTGGAAGAAACAGCACGTTGCCCAATTCAGATTTTAGGCTGGATTTTTACTTTTCTTTTCTCTACAACTATTCCAATATTTCCCTACCTTTCTAATTGAAGTTTATACTTCTAAGGGAAGGGAGCGAAGGCAAGAGGGCATAAAATACCTTTAGAAATAGCAAATGGAAGTGTCTTCAATGACCCCGATAGAGCTGGGCGCCTTCAGAGGGGCCAAAGACCAGGAAGTTCCGTGCGGTCCCTGGGAGAGCGTCTGGTGCCCTGCTGTGCACAGTAGCCTTCAAGCTCTTCCTGGATTCTTAACTGACATAAAGGGAGTTAAAGGACCAAAAAGCCCTTTGTTTGTCCTTATTGAGATCTTTCCAAAATTAAATCACTTTCACATTTGGAGGCCCTTATGGTGCTGAAAATTTCTCTGAGAAACTGTGTATTAAGGCAGGGAGAGCACCTAAGATTCAATTTCTGCCTATATAATATTTGGCTTTTGTTTATTATAAATGAAAATCCCTTTCAAAAGAGGCTCCATTATTTCCCTTGAAATGTAATATAATGAACTCAGTGCTTCCATTTTAATTTTAAAAATAAATTTTCTACTTATTACTTTTCCATTACTGATAAAGAAGTTTCTTTTTCTTAAAATTCCATTGAATATTTAGTCATTTTGTTTTGGATTTTGCTTTCATTGTTCATTTATTTGACACATATTTTTAAGGACCTACAGTGCTATTGTTTCATAAATAGGCACGTTGAGGGTAGCCAAGCAAATTCAGATATAGTCCCTCCTCAGGGATCTTCTGTCAAGAAAAACAACAACAACACGTGATTTTCTCAAGTTTCATCAGTTTGAAAGCAGCCAGGCCTGATTTCGCATCCCTACTGTGCTGACTGAAAAAGCCTGTGCTGGCCTGTGCCCACGCTCTCCCCCTCGACTGTGGATCTTAATTAGAAAGGCAGGAAAATACTGAAATAGGTGATGAGAAAAGAAAGGGGAAAATATGGCTAAGGGACCTTGAGATTTGGAAACGTGCTGTTTCTTTCAATCTCTATGGGGCTTGAGACAGGGTTTTTAAGATTTTGTCAGATTTATGATGTACTTTATATTATGTCTCTGTGACCAATATATGTGTCGTGAAGATAATTTGATGCTTTTAGCTCTTTAAATATTTCTTCTTAAATAAATCCATTCAGTCCATTAACCATAGTTAATGTTTCCCCACTGGTTTGTACATGTCATAGCTAAAGACCAATGTAGACTAATGGGGGAGGAGAAAGAAAAATTGGTACATTCATGAATTATGCTCTGTTCTCACTTTAGACAAGTTAATTTTCCTTAAATTATCAGGTTCTGTCTTAATCATAGGCCATTTGTGGTTATCAAGAAATAAATGTTTATATGTTTGGCCTTCATGGTTTTACATTTCATACTAAAAGCCAAATTCAATTCATTCTTTAACACCCTATCACACAACAGTCAATGTGGGAATCAAAATTCTAAATAATGGATACTTCTTAAATTATAGAGTTTTTCTCCCAATGAATAGTGAACTAGGACTTGAGAAAGACTATTCTGTTAAATTAACATTCAGACATTATAACTGCATTAAGAGGGTGACTCTTGTTTCCAGAGTAATCATATTAGAAATTAAAGAGCACTTACATCACTGCATCCTGGGTGGGTAATTCAAACTTCATCCAAAAAACAGCCACAAAAAATCCAGCCCTACCCAAGATTACCTTTCATTTTTTAAGACCAGAGGGTAAAGGATACGGTGTGACAAGCAGTTTCTTTGGATTCTCTAGTACTATGAATGAAGGGAAGAAACAGCTTAAATAAATGAAGAAACAGCCTAGATTTTATAAAGTCTGTTGTTTCATTGATTTCACTGGCTTAAAGCAACTTAGCTTATAGTACTTTCTTATAACTTCATCACTTATCTTCCACATATGACATTTATATATGTCATAAATGACATATATAAAAATAGCACATTAAAAATAGTTTAAAATTATGTTAGTAGTAGATTCTCCTTATTAAAAAATTAGAACTTAACAGATCGAGCTAAAGTACCCTTTGATTATTCCTCCCTCCAATGTCCCCATCTTAGTCTTCCCTCTAGAAATAGTCACTATTAACAATGTAATGTATATGCTTCCAGACTTTTCTCCATGGGGATAGAAAAGATATCTATGTGTGTATGTATTTTAACATAAACGATGTATCTGTTATTTTACTTAACAATATGGCTTAGACAATTTTTCATGTCAGTACATGTAGGTCCACTTCATTCAGAAAATTGCAGCATGGTCTTCCACAGAAAGGGTGCACAGTTATTTGTCTAGCCATTCCTGTTTTTATGAATATTTGCTTAGAATTTTTCACTGTTGCAAATAACATTGCAATGAAAATCCTTGTACTTGTCTCCTGGGGTTTAAGTGTCTCTCTGGGGTAGATATTAACAGTAGAACTTTGGGGTGATGGGTTATGCAAAATGACCTTTTAAGCGGCTGTGGATGAATATACTCATTGAATTTGAATTTCCTCTGTTAAAGTGAGGTTGAGCACCAGCTTATATAAATCTTGACCATTGGGCCGGCCCGGTGGCTTAGCGGTTAAGTGTGCCCGCTCCGCTACTGGCGGCCCGGGTTCGGATCCCAGGCGCACACCGATGCACCGCTTCTCCCGCCATGCTGAGGCCGCGTCCCACATGCAGCAATTAGAAGAATGTGCAACTATAACATACAGCTATCTACTGGGGCTTTGGCGAAAAAAAGGAGGAGGATTGGCAATAGATGTTAGCTCAGAGCAGATCTTCCTCAGCAAAAAAGAGGAGGATTAGCATGGATGTTAGCTCAGGGCTGATCTTTCTCACACACAAAAAAACTCTTGACCATTTTCCTTATTTCTTCTGTGAATTATGGGTGTATATCCTTGGCCTATTTTTCAATTAGATCTTTTTCTTTCTTTAAGTGATTTGTTAATTGTAATCCTTTATTGTTGTTTATGTTGCTTGTCTTTTAACTTTTAAGGTGCTTTGGTCATTTGAGTGTTTTAAATTTTGATGTAGTCAAATCCATTATATTTTCTTTTATGACTTTTGCTTTTTTGTGTATTATTTCAGATAGCTTTCCTGACTCTAAGGTTATACATATTTGCCTACATTTCCCTCTAATAATTTCTTATCATTTAAAAAATTTAAGTCTTGATTACAGTCTTGTGAGTGGTATAAGACAAAGATCTAACAGTTTGTTTCAAATGGTTAGCTAGTTCTCATTGATTTGAAGTACTATACCATTTTTTTCTCAATGATTTGAAATTCCACTTATATCATGTTTCATACATATACATATCACACGTGTCCATATATACACACACACATATTTATCCTTTTAACAAAATTATTAGGTTGATTCTATGATTATTCCCTACTTTACAGACAAGGAAACTGAGGCACAGAAATATCAAGTGACTTGCCCAATGACACATAATCAGGAAGTGGTGGAACAAGAAATCAAACTCAGGAGTCTGCATTTAGAGTCTGTGATCTTAACGACTACACTCTATAAAATTCCTGTCTGTCTGTGGGTCTGTTTCTGGACTCTACTCTGTTTCTTTAAACCACCAGTGTGTTGTTGCATTAATATCTCATAGTCCTAATTAACACAGATTTATAACATGTTTGATATCTTTTAGGACAAGTTGTTTCTCTTTGTATTGCTTTTTTAAAAAATGACTTTAGTCACCATTGTTCATCCAATCTTCTATATAAATTTTAGAATTTTATAAAAAATTCTATTTGTATTTTGAATGGGATTTCATTGAAATTATAAATTAATTTGAAAAAGAATTTACATTTAAAAAATATTGAGGTTTTCGTCTGTGAATATGGTATATTTCTTCCCTTATTCAGGCCACGTTATGTTTTTTTCAGTTAAATTTTGTTTCTATTAATTTTATTCTTAAGGACTTTATAATTTAATTTCTGTAGGTATTGGGAGTATGATTTCCCCCCAATTACTTTTTAAAAACCAATGATGCCGATGTATAGGAGAGTTGACTTTTTATGTTGATTTTGCGTCTTGTCATCTTACTGAACTCCCTTCTTAGTTATAGTAGTTTTTCATTTGATTGCCTTTAATTTGCTAGGTAGATTATCATCTCCTCTGTAGTTAATAGTAGTTTGTCTCTTACTTTCCAATATTTGTACCACTTAATATGGTTTTATATATTTAATTCCATTGGCTAGGATGTCCAGTCTAATGTTGAATAGTAACAGTGACATTCCTGTTTTGTTCCTGATCTTAAAGACAATATTTCTGTTAAGTATTATGTTTGCTGTATTTTAGAGGTAGATACCTTTTATCAAATTATGGAAGTTTTTGATACACACACACACAGTCATATAAATATCTCCACAATTGAGTTTTGGGGGCATCATTGAAATTATTTTTTTGCTAAATCATATGACTAAGTTAGTGAATTATATTGGTTACTCACTATTAGAAAAATCTACCTTTGCATTCCTGGAATAAACTTTGCCTGATCATAATGCATTATTCTTTTAATAGATTGCTGAATTTACATTTTTAACATTTTATTTAGCATTTCTGCGGCCATGTCTGTGAGACAGCTTGTAGTTTACTTTCTCTATGCAGTCTTGTTTTGAATTTTTAGAAAGTGTATGACATATGCTTAAATGGCTTGGTAGCTTCTCATATTTTTCCATTCTTGGTTGTTTAAAACATGAATTTATTTTTTAAAGGGTTGGTAAGAGTTGTCTACAAAATTTTGTGGGCCTGGTAATTTTGGGGGGGCTATATATGTAAATACTCTTTCAAATTTTTTCTGCCTCTGTTGGATTGATTTAATTTTCTTCTACTTTTTTTTCTGATGATGTAAAAGTTATAAATTGTTTTGTGTTTTTCTAGTAATTACTGTGCAATTTTTGACACATGCAACTAAGTATATTCTCTATTACTATCCAGAGTTAGTCAGTGTCTCTGCATTCACAGAACAAAACAAGTCTCTGTATGCGTCAATTTCACTTCAAACACTCCCTTTCATTACCATTCCGTCCCATGTTGACATTATTTGAACTTTTAGTTCTACATTGTTATATTTAAAATTATTATCGTTGTTTTAAAAAAATCAACACTTAATTAGGATTAGTAATATAATTTAATGGATTTCTTTGTTCACCGTTGCTGCTTAGAGCCTCCTTATTATTATATTTATTTTTATTTTGGATGGCATAATTATTTCAGAGTTGTTGTAGTTGGCAGACTTACTAGTTCCTTCATGTTTCATCGTCATACTTGAGCGATAGCTTGGTTGAGTATGAAATTAAGGGTTTAATATTTTTTTCCTTGCTCCTTTTATATCATTCATGTGTTGTCAAGGAGATTCTCTGTAGACCATTGTTTTTTCTTTCCCAAAGATTTTAGGATTTGTTTCCTTTATTCTTGGTCTTCTGAGATGTTAATATAATATCTAGGTGCGGATTTCAAAAATTTATCTCACCAGCACTTGGTTAGTCCTTAAATTGTGACTAATGTATATATTACCTTTCTTCATTATCCCTAATATCTCTTTTAGTAACTCCAATTAGATGGGTGATTGATGTTCGGGTCTATTTTACATGATTCCTAACTTTCATTTTATACTTTATATCCCTTTAACACTTTTATTGCATTTTGGAAGAATTTTTTGGCTTAATATTCCAGTTCAGCACTTTGTTCTTTGACTATATCCGTTTGGTTATTTGATCCACTTATTGAGTATTCTACTTCAATGATCAAAATTTTAATAGTCATACTTTCTAACTGATCATTTTCTTTCTTTCTTTCTTTTTTTTTTTTTGAAGATTGGCCCTGAGCTAACATCTGTTGTCAATCTTCTTCCTTTTTTCCTTTTTTGCCCCCAAAACCCCAGTAGATAGTTGTATGTCATAGTTGTCCATCCTTCTAGTCAGTCTATGTGGGACGCCGCCTCAGCAAGGCTTGATGAGTGGTGCATAGGTCCGCGCCCAGGATCCGAACCGGCAAACCCCGGGGCACTAAAGGGGAGCATGTGAACTTAACCTCTGCGCCACCAGACCAGCCCCAGTAACTGATCATTTTCTATGGATTTAATATTCTCTCAAATATCTCTATGGATATGAATTATACTTATTCTAAGGTCCTATTCTGACTTCTTCATTAATTTTCATTCCTAGGTGTAAGTTCTTCACTTTTTTAAAATAACTCCATTTTATCTCTTTTTAATTGTATTGGCCTTCTTTCAATGCTTGGTGATTCCTGAATGTTCTTGTAGCTGAAACTCCTTGTTAGGCTGTTTGTTCTATATGTTCCTGCAGCTGCTTAGAGACAGGATTTGCTGCTGGAACTTGTATTTCAGTCTGTTTTCAGGAGCATGTGGGAGGGATGGGGCTGCCACGGGGCAGGGTGCCTCAGAGGATAGCTGCTGGTGGGTGAGGGGCTGTCTGGTTTTTCTTGGGTAGCTGCAGCCCTCCAGGGCCTCCAGGATGCTTTGTTTCTCTGACCTGAGCTCCCACACCCCCTGTTTCCAGCTGGAGGCATCCACTCCTGTTGCTGCTCTTTGACTCAAAACGTGGCCTAGGTTGGTAGAGGGGACGTGCACAGTTCCACCTTCCTGGCTGTTCCTGCTGCTGTCCTCTAACCGCCACACTGGCTGTTGTCCCCGCCTTGCTCTTGTCCTTGGTGTCCGTTCCTAACATTTTTGGCAGCATTCTCCTATTCTTGTTTTGAGCTGTGGTTTTAAATTGTCATTCTAATCCCATCCGCTTTCTGTCTTCCATTGTTTTCTCAAAGTTTATGGTCCTCCAAAGGTTGATATTGTTTTCCAGTTATATGAATTAAAAAAATCCTTTCTAAATTTTAAGGGTTTGCAGTGGGAAGAGGAAGCTATAATCTATTCCCATCTACCACCTTGAAACAGAAACCAGAGTTCAATCTTCAAAACCTTAGGAGAATGTTTTAAAGATGAGTTTAACAGACCAGTTCTCAGGGCTGCCGTTTATGGTTGTGTATGTTGTTCACTTTATAAAGGCACCGGCTGAGGAGGTAGGTGAGAGCTGAAATTGAGCTCACTGTTTTTCGCTGCTCTGTGTGTCTTGGCAGAGGAAAGCTTCTGCTGGGCAGGAGGTGCCGTTTTCCCCAATTTACACAATGATGTCCTCTGGGTCAGCAGGGGCTCCGCTCATTTGAGCTTTAAATTACATTATGTGTGGTGATGGTTCCATGAGTGTATACTGATGTCAACACTTATCAAATTATTCACTTGAAATATGCAGAGTTTATTATACATCAATTATACCTCAATAAAACTGTAAAATAAAGTTTGAAAAGTAAAAGAAATTATACTATGCAAGTAGTGAGGTAGGTTAAATGTGTTATTGGATTTAGAGGATAAATTCTGAAGGTTTCATATTTTTGTGTGTGTGAGGAAGATTAGCCCTGAGCTAACATCCGATGCCAACCCTCCTTTTTTTGCTGAGGAAGATTGGCCTGGGCTAACATCCGTGCCCATCTTCCTCTACTTTATATGGGACCCTGCCACAGCATGGCTTGACAAGTGGTGTATTGGTCCACACCCAGGAGGCGAACCTGTGAACCCCGGGCAGCCGAAGGGGAGTGCGCGAACTTAACTGCTATGCCACCGGGCCGGCCCCCCTGAAGGTTTCATATTTTATAAATTGATTGATATAATGTAAAAGCTTTACATTAGCTGACAAAATAACAGTAATTGTGAAAGAAGACACATTCATGAGTTAACAAGAGGTGGTAACTAGCTGTTAATCATCTTTTATGAGGAAAAATTGTAGTATAGTTAACAAGCTGCCTTGGGTATCTTAGAGAAAGTCCTAGGTGGAGGCAGAGGGACAAACTAGAGCTATGCTGTCCAGTATAGTTCCCAGTGGCCATATGTGGCTACTTAAATTTAAATTAATTAACATAAAATAAAATAAAAATTCAGTTCTTCAGTTACACTAGTTGCATTTTAAGTGCTCAACAGTCCAATCACCTGTGGCTACTGTACCAGATAGGACAGATATAGACCATTTCTGTCATCGCAGAAAGCTCTATTGCACAGTGTTGACCTAGATAATCTCTTAATTTAGGTCCTTTCCGTGCCAATAGTTTTATCTCTGTAGATTAGTACATCAAATGTGCTCCCAGATTTTAATTGTCAGGTTATCTGATGGGAAAATGGAGTGTGGATACGTATTGAGTACAGAATAGGTACTTGGTAACTGATAAAACTCTTGGTGAATGGATGTATGATGGATGCATGTATGAAGACTAGCAGTGAATTCCCACTATTTGATAAAGTACTACATTCATTCATCCATTCATTAATTCAGCACATATTTATCAAGTGCATACCATGTGCCAGGTACTGCTTCACGTGCTTGGGATAGATGAGTCAGCTAAACAGACAAAGGTCACTTCCCTTGGGGACCTTATCTGCCAGACGTGGGGGGATATTATAAATAAGAAGCATAATAAACAAGTAAGTCACATCACAAATTTTAAGGTGATAAATGTTATGAAAAATAAAGCGTAAAGCAGAGCGAGAGGAATCAGGAGTGCTGGGTGTGGGTAGAGAGACAAGGGTCTCATTTTAAGCAGGGTGATCAGGGCACACCTTGCTTGAGAAGGTGCCATGTGAGTAAAGATTTGAAAGAGGTGAGGAGGAAGCCACAGGCTCCTCTGGGCAGAGAGCATAGCGAGGGCACAGGCCTAAGCCTGAGGGGCGTGTTTGAGGAACAGCAAGGTGTGTGGCTGGAGCGGAGTGAGCAAGGCGGGGAGCTGGAGACGAGGTCTGAGCGGGAGCAGATGGTCAGATCAAGTAGGGTCTTGCAGGCCATTGTAAGGATTTTGACTTGTACTCGGAGAGAGTTTGGAGCAGAGAAGGAGCACGATCTGACTTAAGCTTTGGAAGGCTCTGTCTAGCTTCTTCATTAAGAAGACGGCGCAGTGGGACCAGGGTAGAAGCCAGAAGGGCAGTTGCAGGCCGTTGCGCTATCTAGCTGAGAGAGGATGGTGGCTAGTCTAGGGCGGCCGTGGTGAGAAGTGGTCGCATCCTGATGTATCTTGTAAGGACGACTGTAAGACTTCCGGAGGGGTTGGATATGGATGTTGGAGAAAGAGAGTAATCCGGTGTGACGCCAAGGTTTTCAGCCTAGCAGCTAGAAGGATGGAGTTGCCATTAACAGAGATAGGGAAGGCTGTCTTTTAGCAGTTAAACCCAAATTACTGTACTTTAAATATATTTTATTTATCACTGTAGCTTAAATAATTTCTTTTTAAGTCATAGGGAAGAAAATCTTACTGTTAATTTAAAAGAATGAAATAATTAAATGTAAGTATTTGAGCATCAGGCCTGAGTCCCATAAAAACAAGTTAATCAAAATCGTAGAGCTTTAAAATCTTAAAAGG